>NW_026698007.1:0-32675 GCF_030435755.1 Ochotona princeps | reverse complement strand
TACGCAAATATTGGTGTGAGAGCTAATTCAATCAAGGAAACACTGCATGTTGGTGAAGGGCATATTGAAGAAAGATCAGCCGAGTGGTTCTTGTGGGAGAACAACTCCATTTGGCTCACTAACTTCACACACCATCAGGCTTCCAAGCAGCTCTCAAGGAAACTCAGTTTTCACACTCTATGCTTAGTGCACTTTGTGTGCCTAGGACTGAAATGAAGCTTGGTCAGCATCCCACACAAACGAATGCTCCACAGGTGGGTTTCACATGCCACCAACTCCACATTCACAAGCAACTTCAGCGCCACAGCCGTTTTCAGATAGCCCTCAATGCAAAGGCTCTAGACGCAAATATTGGTGTGAGAGCTAATTCAATCAAGGAAACACTGCATGTTGGTGAAGGGCATATTGAAGAAGGATCAGCCGAGTGGTTCTTGTGGGAGAACAACTCCATTTGGCTCACTAACTTCACACACCATCAGGCTTCCAAGCAGCTCTCAAGGAAACTCAGTTTTCACACTCTATGCTTAGTGCTCTTTGTGTGCCTAGGACTGAAATGAAGCTTGGTCAGCATCCCACACAAACGAATGCTCCACATGCGGGTTTCACATGCCACCAACTCCACATTCACAGGCAACTTCAGCGCCACAGCCGTTTTCAGATAGCCCTCAATGCAAAGGCTCTAGACGCAAATATTGGTGTGAGAGCTAATTCAATCAAGGAAACACTGCATGTTGGTGAAGGGCATATTGAAGAAGAATCAGCCGAGTGGTTCTTGTGGGAGAACAACTCCATTTGGCTCACTAACTTCACACACCATCAGGCTTCCAAGCAGCTCTCAAGGAAACTCAGTTTTCACACTCTATGCTTAGTGCTCTTTGTGTGCCTAGGACTGAAATGAAGCTTGGTCAGCATCCCACGCATACGAATGCTCCACATGCGGGTTTCACATGCCACCAACTCCACATTCACAAGCAACTTCAGTGCCACAGCCGTTTTCAGATAGCCCTCAATGCAAAGGCTCTAGACGCAAATATTGGTGTGAGAGCTAATTCAATCAAGGAAACACTGCATGTTGGTGAAGGGCATATTGAAGAAGGATCAACCCAGTGGTTCTTGTGGGAGAACAACTCCATTTGGCTCACTAACTTCACACACCATCAGGCTTCCAAGCAGCTCTCAAGGAAACTCAGTTTTCACACTCTATGCTTAGTGCCCTTTGAGTGCATTATCTAGGAATGAACCTGGTAGAGCATCCCACACAAACGAATGCTCCACATGCGGGTTTCACATGCCACCAACTCCACATTCACAGGCAACTTCAGCGCCACAGCCGTTTTCAGATAGCCCTCAATGCAAAGGCTCTAGACGCAAATATTGGTGTGAGAGCTAATTCAATCAAGGAAACACTGCATGTTGGTGAAGGGCATATTGAAGAAGAATCAGCCGAGTGGTTCTTGTGGGAGAACAACTCCATTTGGCTCACTAACTTCACACACCATCAGGCTTCCAAGCAGCTCTCAAGGAAACTCAGTTTTCACACTCTATTCTTATTGTCCTTTGAGTGCATTATCTAGGAATGAACCTGGTAGAGCATCCCACACAAACGAATGCTCCACATGCGGGTTTCACATGCCACCAACTCCACATTCACAGGCAACTTCAGCGCCACAGCCGTTTTCAGATAGCCCTCAATGCAAAGGCTCTAGACGCAAATATTGGTGTGAGAGCTAATTCAATCAAGGAAACACTGCATGTTGGTGAAGGGCATATTGAAGAAGAATCAGCCGAGTGGTTCTTGTGGAGAACAACTCCATTTGGCTCACTAACTTCACACACCATCAGGCTTCCAAGCAGCTCTCAAGGAAACTCAGTTTTTCACCACACTCTATGCTTAGTGCTCTTTGTGTGCCTAGGACTGAAATGAAGCTTGGTCAGCATCCCACGCATACGAATGCTCCACATGCGGGTTTCACATGCCACCAACTCCACATTCACAAGCAACTTCAGTGCCACAGCCGTTTTCAGATAGCCCTCAATGCAAAGGCTCTAGACGCAAATATTGGTGTGAGAGCTAATTCAATCAAGGAAACACTGCATGTTGGTGAAGGGCATATTGAAGAAGAATCAGCCGAGTGGTTCTTGTGGGAGAACAACTCCATTTGGCTCACTAACTTCACACACCATCAGGCTTCCAAGCAGCTCTCAAGGAAACTCAGTTTTCACACTCTATGCTTAGTGCTCTTTGTGTGCCTAGGACTGAAATGAAGCTTGGTCAGCATCCCACGCATACGAATGCTCCACATGCGGGTTTCACATGCCACCAACTCCACATTCACAAGCAACTTCAGTGCCACAGCCGTTTTCAGATAGCCCTCAATGCAAAGGCTCTAGACGCAAATATTGGTGTGAGAGCTAATTCAATCAAGGAAACACTGCATGTTGGTGAAGGGCATATTGAAGAAGGATCAACCCAGTGGTTCTTGTGGGAGAACAACTCCATTTGGCTCACTAACTTCACACACCATCAGGCTTCCAAGCAGCTCTCAAGGAAACTCAGTTTTCACACTCTATGCTTAGTGCCCTTTGAGTGCATTATCTAGGAATGAACCTGGTAGAGCATCCCACACAAACGAATGCTCCACATGCGGGTTTCACATGCCACCAACTCCACATTCACAGGCAACTTCAGCGCCACAGCCGTTTTCAGATAGCCCTCAATGCAAAGGCTCTAGACGCAAATATTGGTGTGAGAGCTAATTCAATCAAGGAAACACTGCATGTTGGTGAAGGGCATATTGAAGAAGAATCAGCCGAGTGGTTCTTGTGGGAGAACAACTCCATTTGGCTCACTAACTTCACACACCATCAGGCTTCCAAGCAGCTCTCAAGGAAACTCAGTTTTCACACTCTATTCTTATTGTCCTTTGAGTGCATTATCTAGGAATGAACCTGGTAGAGCATCCCACACAAACGAATGCTCCACATGCGGGTTTCACATGCCACCAACTCCACATTCACAGGCAACTTCAGCGCCACAGCCGTTTTCAGATAGCCCTCAATGCAAAGGCTCTAGACGCAAATATTGGTGTGAGAGCTAATTCAATCAAGGAAACACTGCATGTTGGTGAAGGGCATATTGAAGAAGAATCAGCCGAGTGGTTCTTGTGGGAGAACAACTCCATTTGGCTCACTAACTTCACACACCATCAGGCTTCCAAGCAGCTCTCAAGGAAACTCAGTTTTCACACTCTATGCTTAGTGCTCTTTGTGTGCCTAGGACTGAAATGAAGCTTGGTCAGCATCCCACGCATACGAATGCTCCACATGCGGGTTTCACATGCCACCAACTCCACATTCACAAGCAACTTCAGTGCCACAGCCGTTTTCAGATAGCCCTCAATGCAAAGGCTCTAGACGCAAATATTGGTGTGAGAGCTAATTCAATCAAGGAAACACTGCATGTTGGTGAAGGGCATATTGAAGAAGGATCAACCCAGTGGTTCTTGTGGGAGAACAACTCCATTTGGCTCACTAACTTCACACACCATCAGGCTTCCAAGCAGCTCTCAAGGAAACTCAGTTTTCACACTCTATGCTTAGTGCCCTTTGAGTGCATTATCTAGGAATGAACCTGGTAGAGCATCCCACACAAACGAATGCTCCACATGCGGGTTTCACATGCCACCAACTCCACATTCACAGGCAACTTCAGCGCCACAGCCGTTTTCAGATAGCCCTCAATGCAAAGGCTCTAGACGCAAATATTGGTGTGAGAGCTAATTCAATCAAGGAAACACTGCATGTTGGTGAAGGGCATATTGAAGAAGAATCAGCCGAGTGGTTCTTGTGGGAGAACAACTCCATTTGGCTCACTAACTTCACACACCATCAGGCTTCCAAGCAGCTCTCAAGGAAACTCAGTTTTCACACTCTATTCTTATTGTCCTTTGAGTGCATTATCTAGGAATGAACCTGGTAGAGCATCCCACACAAACGAATGCTCCACATGCGGGTTTCACATGCCACCAACTCCACATTCACAGGCAACTTCAGCGCCACAGCCGTTTTCAGATAGCCCTCAATGCAAAGGCTCTAGACGCAAATATTGGTGTGAGAGCTAATTCAATCAAGGAAACACTGCATGTTGGTGAAGGGCATATTGAAGAAGAATCAGCCGAGTGGTTCTTGTGGGAGAACAACTCCATTTGGCTCACTAACTTCACACACCATCAGGCTTCCAAGCAGCTCTCAAGGAAACTCAGTTTTCACACTCTATGCTTAGTGCTCTTTGTGTGCCTAGGACTGAAATGAAGCTTGGTCAGAATCCCACGCATACGAATGCTCCACATGCGGGTTTCACATGCCACCAACTCCACATTCACAAGCAACTTCAGTGCCACAGCCGTTTTCAGATAGCCCTCAATGCAAAGGCTCTAGACGCAAATATTGGTGTGAGAGCTAATTCAATCAAGGAAACACTGCATGTTGGTGAAGGGCATATTGAAGAAGGATCAGCCGAGTGGTTCTTGTGGGAGAACAACTCCATTTGGCTCACTAACTTCACACACCATCAGGCTTCCAAGCAGCTCTCAAGGAAACTCAGTTTTCACACTCTATGCTTAGTGCCCTTTGAGTGCATTATCTAGGAATGAACCTGGTAGAGCATCCCACACAAACGAATGCTCCACATGCGGGTTTCACATGCCACCAACTCCACATTCACAGGCAACTTCAGCGCCACAGCCGTTTTCAGATAGCCCTCAATGCAAAGTCTCTAGACGCAAATATTGGTGTGAGAGCTAATTCAATCAAGGAAACACTGCATGTTGGTGAAGGGCATATTGAAGAAGGATCAGCCGAGTGGTTCTTGTGGGAGAACAACTCCATTTGGCTCACTAACTTCACACACCATCAGGCTTCCCAAGCAGCTCTCAAGGAAACTCAGTTTTCACACTCTATGCTTAGTGCACTTTGTGTGCCTAGGACTGAAATGAAGCTTGGTCAGCATCCCACACAAACGAATGCTCCACAGGTGGGTTTCACATGCCACCAACTCCACATTCACAAGCAACTTCAGCGCCACAGCCGTTTTCAGATAGCCCTCAATGCAAAGGCTCTAGACGCAAATATTGGTGTGAGAGCTAATTCAATCAAGGAAACACTGCATGTTGGTGAAGGGCATATTGAAGAAGGATCAGCCGAGTGGTTCTTGTGGGAGAACAACTCCATTTGGCTCACTAACTTCACACACCATCAGGCTTCCAAGCAGCTCTCAAGGAAACTCAGTTTTCACACTCTATGCTTAGTGCTCTTTGTGTGCCTAGGACTGAAATGAACCTGGTAGAGCATCCCACACAAAGGAATGCTCCACATGCGGGTTTCACATGCCACCAACTCCACATTCACAGGCAACTTCAGCGCCACAGCCGTTTTCAGATAGCCCTCAATGCAAAGGCTCTAGATGCAAATATTGGTGTGAGAGCTAATTCAATCAAGGAAACACTGCATGTTGGTGAAGGGCATATTGAAGAAGGATCAGCCGAGTGGTTCTTGTGGGAGAACAACTCCATTTGGCTCACTAACTTCACACACCATCAGGCTTCCAAGCAGCTCTCAAGGAAACTCAGTTTTCACACTCTATGCTTAGTGCTCTTTGTGTGCCTAGGACTGAAATGAAGCTTGGTCATCATCCCACACAAACGAATGCTCCACATGCGGGTTTCACATGCCACCAACTCCACATTCACAGGCAACTTCAGCACCACAGCCGTTTTCAGATAGCCCTCAATGCAAAGGCTCTAGACGCAAATATTGGTGTGAGAGCTAATTCAATCAAGGAAACACTGCATGTTGGTGAAGGGCATATTGAAGAAGAATCAGCCGAGTGGTTCTTGTGGGAGAACAACTCCATTTGGCTCACTAACTTCACACACCATCAGGCTTCCAAGCAGCTCTCAAGGAAACTCAGTTTTCACACTCTATGCTTAGTGCTCTTTGTGTGACTAGGACTGAAATGAAGCTTCGTCAGCATCCCACGCAAACGAATGCTCCACATGCGGGTTTCACATGCCACCAATTCCACATTCACAAGCAACTTCAGTGCCACAGCCGTTTTCAGATAGCCCTCAATGCAAAGGCTCTAGACGCAAATATTGGTGTGAGAGCTAATTCAATCAAGGAAACACTGCATGTTGGTGAAGGGCATATTGAAGAAGGATCAACCGAGTGGTTCTTGTGGGAGAACAACTCCATTTGGCTCACTAACTTCACACACCATCAGGCTTCCAAGCAGCTCTCAAGGAAACTCAGTTTTCACACTCTATGCTTAGTGCCCTTTGAGTGCATTATCTAGGAATCAACATGGTAGAGCATCCCACACAAACGAATGCTCCTCATGCGGGTTTCACATGCCACCAACTCCACATTCACAGGCAACTTCAGCGCCACAGCCGTTTTCAGATAGCCCTCAATGCAAAGGCTCTAGACGCAAATATTGTGTGTGAGCTAATTCAATCAAGGAAACACTGCATGTTGGTGAAGGGCATATTGAAGAAGGATCAGCCGAGTGGTTCTTGTGGGAGAACAACTCCATTTGGCTCACTAACTTCACACACCATCAGGCTTCCAAGCAGCTCTCAAGGAAACTCAGTTTTCACACTCTATTCTTATTGTCCTTTGAGTGCATTATCTAGGAATGAACCTGGTAGAGCATCCCACACAAACGAATGCTCCACATGCGGGTTTCACATGCCACCAACTCCACATTCACAGGCAACTTCAGCGCCACAGCCGTTTTCAGATAGCCCTCAATGCAAAGTCTCTAGACGCAAATATTGGTGTGAGAGCTAATTCAATCAAGGAAACACTGCATGTTGGTGAAGGGCATATTGAAGAAGGATCAGCCGAGTGGTTCTTGTGGGAGAACAACTCCATTTGGCTCACTAACTTCACACACCATCAGGCTTCCAAGCAGCTCTCAAGGAAACTCAGTTTTCACACTCTATGCTTAGTGCTCTTTGTGTGCCTAGGACTGAAATGAAGCTTGGCGAGCATCCAACACAAACGAATGCTCCACATGCGGGTTTCACATGCCACCAACTCCACATTCACAGGCAACTTCAGCGCCACAGCCGTTTTCAGATAGCCCTCAATGCAAAGTCTCTAGACGCAAATATTGGTGTGAGAGCTAATTCAATCAAGGAAACACTGCATGTTGGTGAAGGGCATATTGAAGAAGGATCAGCCGAGTGGTTCTTGTGGGAGAACAACTCCATTTGGCTCACTAACTTCACACACCATCAGGCTTCCAAGCAGCTCTCAAGGAAACTCAGTTTTCACACTCTATGCTTAGTGCTCTTTGTGTGCTAGGACTGAAATGAAGCTTGGCGAGCATCCAACACAAACGAATGCTCCACATGCGGGTTTCACATGCCACCAACTCCACATTCACAAGCAACTTCAGCGCCACAGCCGTTTTCAGATAGCCCTCAATGCAAAGGCTCTAGACGCAAATATTGGTGTGAGAGCTAATTCAATCAAGGAAACACTGCATGTTGGGGAAGGGCATATTGAAGAAGGATCAGCCGAGTGGTTCTTGTGGGAGAACAACTCCATTTGGATCACTAACTTCACACACCATCAGGCTTCCAAGCAACTCTCAAGGAAACTCAGTTTTCACACTCTATTCTTATTGTCCTTTGAGTGCATTATCTAGGAATGAACATGGTAGAGCATCCCACGCAAACGAATGCTCCACATGCGGGTTTCACATGCCACCAACTCCACATTCACAGGCAACTTCAGCGCCACAGCCGTTTTCAGATAGCCCTCAATGCAAAGGCTCTAGACGCAAATATTGGTGTGAGAGCTAATTCAATCAAGGAAACACTGCATGTTGGTGAAGGGCATATTGAAGAAGGATCAGCCGAGTGGTTCTTGTGGGAGAACAACTCCATTTGGCTCACTAACTTCACACACCATCAGGCTTCCAAGCAGCTCTCAAGGAAACTCAGTTTTCACACTCTATGCTTAGTGCCCTTTGAGTGCATTATCTAGGAATGAACCTGGTAGAGCATCATACACGTACGAATGCTCCACTTGCGGGTTTCACATGCCACCAACTCCACATTCACAGGCAACTTCAGCGCCACAGTCGTTTTCAGATAGCCCTCAATGCAAAGGCTCTAGACGCAAATATTGGTGTGAGAGCTAATTCAATCAAGGAAACACTGCATGTTGGCGAAGGGCATATTGAAGAAGGATCAGCCGAGTGGTTCTTGTGGGAGAACAACTCCATTTGGCTCACTAACTTCACACACCATCAGGCTTCCAAGCAGCTCTCAAGGAAACTCAGTTTTCACACTCTATGCTTAGTGCACTTTGTGTGCCTAGGACTGAAATGAAGCTTGATCACATCCCACACAAACGAATGCTCCACATGCGGGTTTCACATGCCACCAACTCCACATTCACAGGCAACTTCAGCGCCACAGCCGTTTTCAGATAGCCCTCAAAGCATAGGCTCTAGACGCAAATATTGGTGTGAGAGCTAATTCAATCAAGGAAACACTGTATGTTGGTGAAGGGCATATTGAAGAAGGATCAGCCGAGTGGTTCTTGTGGAGAACAACTCCATTTGGCTCACTAACTTCACACACCATCAGGCTTCCAAGCAGCTCTCAAGGAAACTCAGTTTTCACACTCTATGCTTAGTGCTCTTTGTGTGAGTAGGACTGAAATGAAGCTTGTTCAGCATCCCACACAAACGAATGCTCCACATGCGGGTTTCACATGCCACCAACTCCACATTCACAGGCAACTTCAGCGCCACAGCTGTTTTCAGATAGCCCTCAATGCAAAGGCTCTAGACGCAAATATTGGTGTGAGAGCTAATTCAATCAAGGAAACACTGCATGTTGGTGAAGGGCATATTGAAGAAGGATCAGCCGAGTGGTTCTTGTGGGAGAACAACTCCATTTGGCTCACTAACTTCACACACCATCAGGCTTCCAAGCAGCTCTCAAGGAAACTCAGTTTTCACACTCTATGTTTAGTGCCCTTTGAGTGCATTATCTAGGAATGAACATGGTAGAGCATCCCACGCAAACGAATGCTCCACATGCGGGTTTCACATGACACCAACTCCACATTCACAGGCAACTTCAGCGCCACAGCCGTTTTCAGATAGCCCTCAATGCAAAGGCTCTAGACGCAAATATTGGTGTGAGAGCTAATTCAATCAAGGAAACACTGCATGTTGGTGAAGGGCATATTGAAGAAGGATCAGCCGAGTGGTTCTTGTGGGAGAACAACTCCATTTGGCTCACTAACTTCACACACCATCAGGCTTCCAAGCAGCTCTCAAGGAAACTCAGTTTTCACACTCTATGCTTAGTGCTCTTTGTGTGCCTAGGACTGAAATGAAGCTTGGGGAGCATCCCACACAAACGAATGCTCCACATGCAGGTTTCACACGCCACCAACTCCACATTCACAGGCAACTTCAGCGCCACAGCCGTTTTCAGATAGCCCTCAATGCAAAGGCTCTAGACGCAAATATTGGTGTGAGAGCTAATTCAATCAAGGAAACACTGCATGTTGGTGAAGGGCATATTGAAGAAGGATCAGCCGAGTGGTTCTTGTGGGAGAACAACTCCATTTGGCTCACTAACTTCACACACCATCAGGCTTCCAAGCAGCTCTCAAGGAAACTCAGTTTTCACACTCTATGCTTAGTGCTCTTTGTGTGCCTAGGACTGAAATGAAGCTTGGTCAGCATGCCACACAAACGAATGCTCCACATGCGGGTTTCACATGCCACCAACTCCACATTCACAGGCAACTTCAGCGCCACAGCCGTTTTCAGATAGCCCTCAATGCAAAGGCTCTAGACGCAAATATTGGTGTGAGAGCTAATTCAATCAAGGAAACACTGCATGTTGGTGAAGGGCATATTGAAGAAGGATCAGCCGAGTGGTTCTTGTAGGAGAACAACTCCATTTGGCTCACTAACTTCACACACCATCAGGCTTCCAAGCAGCTCTCAAGGAAACTCAGTTTTCACACTCTATGCTTAGTGCCCTTTGAGTGCATTATCTAGGAATGAACCTGGTAGAGCATCCCACACAAACGAATGCTCCACATGCGGGTTTCACATGCCACCAACTCCACATTCACAGGCAACTTCAGCGCCACAGCCGTTTTCAGATAGCCCTCAATGCAAAGGCTCTAGACGCAAATATTGGTGTGAGAGCTAATTCAATCAAGGAAACACTGCATGTTGGTGAAGGGCATATTGAAGAAGGATCAGCCGAGTGGTTCTTGTGGGAGAACAACTCCATTTGGCTCACTAACTTCACACACCATCAGGCTTCCAAGCAGCTCTGAAGGAAACTCAGTTTTCACACTCTATGCTTAGTGCCCTTTGAGTGCATTATCTAGGAATGAACCTGGTAGAGCATCCCAATGAAACGAATGCTCCACATGCGGGTTTCACATGCCACCAACTCCACATTCACAGGCAACTTCAGCGCCACAGCCGTTTTCAGATAGCCCTCAATGCAAAGGCTCTAGACGCAAATATTGGTGTGAGAGCTAATTCAATCAAGGAAACACTGCATGTTGGTGAAGGGCATATTGAAGAAGGATCAGCCGAGTGGTTCTTGTGGGAGAACAACTCCATTTGGCTCACTAACTTCACACACCATCAGGCTTCCAAGCAGCTCTCAAGGAAACTCAGTTTTCACACTCTATTCTTATTGTCCTTTGAGTGCATTATCTAGGAATGAACATGGTAGAGCATCCCACGCAAACGAATGCTCCACATGCGGGTTTCACATGACACCAACTCCACATTCACAGGCAACTTCAGCGCCACAGCCGTTTTCAGATAGCCCTCAATGCAAAGGCTCTAGACGCAAATATTGGTGTGAGAGCTAATTCAATCAAGGAAACACTGCATGTTGGTGAAGGGCATATTGAAGAAGGATCAGCCGAGTGGTTCTTGTGGAGAACAACTCCATTTGGCTCACTAACTTCACACACCATCAGGCTTCCAAGCAGCTCTCAAGGAAACTCAGTTTTCACACTCTATGCTTAGTGCTCTTTGTGTGCCTAGGACTGAAATGAAGCTTGGTCAGCATGCCACACAAACGAATGCTCCACAGGTGGGTTTCACATGCCACCAACTCCACATTCACAGGCAACTTCAGCGCCACAGCCGTTTTCAGATAGCCCTCAATGCAAAGGCTCTAGACGCAAATATTGGTGTGAGAGCTAATTCAATCAAGGAAACACTGCATGTTGGTGAAGGCATATTGAAGAAGGATCAGCCGAGTGGTTCTTGTGGGAGAACAACTCCATTTGGCTCACTAACTTCACACACCATCAGGCTTCCAAGCAGCTCTCAAGGAAACTCAGTTTTCACACTCTATGCTTAGTGCCCTTTGAGTGCATTATCTAGGAATGAACCTGGTAGAGCATCCCACACAAACGAATGCTCCACATGCGGGTTTCACATGCCACCAACTCCACATTCACAGGCAACTTCAGCGCCACAGCCGTTTTCAGATAGGCCTCAATGCAAAGGCTCTAGACGCAAATATTGGTGTGAGAGCTAATTCAATCAAGGAAACACTGCATGTTGGTGAAGGGCATATTGAAGAAGGATCAGCCGAGTGGTTCTTGTGGGAGAACAACTCCATTTGGCTCACTAACTTCACACACCATCAGGCTTCCAAGCAGCTCTGAAGGAAACTCAGTTTTCACACTCTATGTTTAGTGCCCTTTGAGTGCATTATCTAGGAATGAACCTGGTAGAGCATCCCACACAAACGAATGCTCCACATGCGGGTTTCACATGCCACCAACTCCACATTCACAGGCAACTTCAGCGCCACAGCCGTTTTCAGATAGCCCTCAATGCAAAGGCTCTAGACGCAAATATTGGTGTGAGAGCTAATTCAATCAAGGAAACACTGCATGTTGGTGAAGGGCATATTGAAGAAGGATCAGCCGAGTGGTTCCTGTGGGAGAACAACTCCATTTGGCTCACTAACTTCACACACCATCAGGCTTCCAAGCAGCTCTCAAGGAAACTCAGTTTTCACACTCTATGCTTAGTGCTCTTTGTGTGCCTAGGACTGAAATGAAGCTTGGAGAGCATTCCACACAAACGAATGCTCCACATGCGGGTTTCACATGCCACCAACTCCACATTCACAGGCAACTTCAGCGCCACAGCCGTTTTCAGATAGCCCTCAATGCAAAGGCTCTAGACGCAAATATTGGTGTGAGAGCTAATTCAATCAAGGAAACACTGCATGTTGGTGAAGGGCATATTGAAGAAGGATCAGCCGAGTGGTTCTTGTGGGAGAACAACTCCATTTGGCTCACTAACTTCACACACCATCAGGCTTCCAAGCAGCTCTGAAGGAAACTCAGTTTTCACACTCTATGCTTAGTGCCTTTGAGTGCATTATCTAGGAATGAACCTGGTAGAGCATCCCACACAAACGAATGCTCCACATGCGGGTTTCACATGCCACCACCTCCACATTCACAGGCAACTTCAGCGCCACAGCCGTTTTCAGATAGCCCTCAATGCAAAGGCTCTAGACGCAAATATTGGTGTGAGAGCTAATTCAATCATGGAAACACTGCATGTTGGTGAAGGGCATATTGAAGAAGAATCAGGTGAGTGGTTCTTGTGGGAGAACAACTCCATTTGGCTCACTAACTTCACACACCATCAGGCTTCCAAGCAGCTCTGAAGGAAACTCAGTTTTCACACTCTATGCTTAGAGCCCTTTGAGTGCATTATCTAGGAATGGACATGGTAGAGCATCCCACACAAACGAATGCTCCACATACGGGTTTCACATGCCACCAACTCCACATTCACAGGCAACTTCAGCGCCACAGCCGTTTTCAGATAGCCCTCAATGCAAAGGCTCTAGACGTAAATATTGGTGTGAGAGCTAATTCAATCAAGGAAACACTGCATGTTGGTGAAGGGCATATTGAAGAAGAATCAGCCGAGTGGTTCTTGTGGGAGAACAACTCCATTTGGCTCACTAACTTCACACACCATCAGGCTTTCAAGCAGCTCTCAAGGAAACTCAGTTTTCACACTCTATGCTTAGTGCCCTTTGAGTGCATTATCTAGGAATGAACATGGTAGAGCATCATACACGTACGAATGCTCCACTTACGGGTTTCACATGCCACCAACTCCACATTCACAGGCAACTTAAGCGCCACAGCCGTTTTCAGATAGCCCTCAATGCAAAGGCTCTAGACGCAAATATTGGTGTGAGAGCTAATTCAATCAAGAAAACACTGCATGTTGGTGAAGGGCATATTGAAGAAGGATCAGCCGAGTGGTTCTTGTGGGAGAACAACTCCATTTGGCTCACTAACTTCACACACCATCAGGCTTCCAAGCAGCTCTCAAGGAAACTCAGTTTTCACACTCTATGCTTAGTGCCCTTTGAGTGCATTATCTAGGAATGAACCTGGTAGAGCATCCCACACGAACGAATGCTCCACATGCGGGTTTCACATGCCACCAACTCCACATTCACAGGCAACTTCAGCGCCACAGCCGTTTTCAGATAGCCCTCAAAGCAAAGGCTCTAGACGCAAATATTGGTGTGAGAGCTAATTCAATCAAGGAAACACTGCATGTTGGTGAAGGGCATATTGAAGAAGGATCAGCTGAGTGGTTCTTGTGGGAGAACAACTCCATTTGGCTCACTAACTTCACACACCATCAGGCTTCCAAGCAGCTCTCAAGGAAACTCAGTTTTCACACTCTATGCTTAGTGCCCTTTGCCTGCATTATCTAGGAATGAACCTGGTAGAGCATCCCACACAAAGGAATGCTCCACATGCGGGTTTCACATGCCACCAACTCCACATTCACAGGCAACTTCAGCGCCACAGCCGGTTTTCAGATAGCCCTCAATGCAAAGGCTCTAGACGCAAATATTGGTGTGAGAGCTAATTCAATCAAGGAAACACTGCATGTTGGTGAAGGGCATATTGAAGAAGAATCAGCTGAGTGGTTCTTGTGGGAGAACAACTCCATTTGGCTCACTAACTTCACACACCATCAGGCTTCCAAGCAGCTCTCAAGGAAACTCAGTTTTCACACTCTATGCTTAGAGCCCTTTGAGTGCATTATCTAGGAATGAACATGGTAGAGCATCCCACACGTACGAATGCTCCACTTGGGGTTTTCACATGCCACCAACTCCACATTCACAGGCAACTGCAGCGCCACAGCCGTTTTCAGATAGCCCTCAATGCAAAGGCTCTAGACGCAAATATTGGTGTGAGAGCTAATTCAATCAAGGAAACACTGCATGTTGGTGAAGGGCATATTGAAGAAGGATCAGCCGAGTGGTTCTTGTGGGAGAACAACTCCATTTGGCTCACTAACTTCACACACCATCAGGCTTCCAAGCAGCTCTCAAGGAAACTCAGTTTTCACACTCTATTCTTATTGTCCTTTGAGTGCATTATCTAGGAATGAACATGGTAGAGCATCCCACACAAACGAATGCTCCACATGCGGGTTTCACATGCCACCAACTCCACATTCACAGGCAACTTCAGCGCCACAGCCGTTTTCAGATAGCCCTCAATGCAAAGGCTCTAGACGCAAATATTGGTGTGAGAGCTAATTCAATCAAGGAAACACTGCATGTTGGTGAAGGGCATATTGAAGAAGGATCAGCCGAGTGGTTCTTGTGGGAGAACAACTCCATTTGGCTCACTAACTTCACACACCATCAGGCTTCCAAGCAGCTCTCAAGGAAACTCAGTTTTCACACTCTAGGCTTAGTGCTCTTTGTGTGCATTATCTAGGAATGAACATGGTAGAGCATCCCACGCAAACGAATGCTCCACATGCGGGTTTCACATGCCACCAACTCCACATTCACAGGCAACTTCAGCGCCACAGCCGTTTTCAGATAGCCCTCAATGCAAAGGCTCTAGACGCAAATATTGGTGTGAGAGCTAATTCAATCAAGGAAACACTGCATGTTGGTGAAGGGCATATTGAAGAAGGATCAGCCGAGTGGTTCCTGTGGGAGAACAACTCCATTTGGCTCACTAACTTCACAACCATCAGGCTTCCAAGCATCTCTCAAGGAAACTCAGTTTTCACACTCTATGCTTAGTGCCCTTTGAGTGCATTATCTAGGAATGAACATGGTAGAGCATCCCACATGTACGAATGCTCCACTTGCGGGTTTCACATGCCACCAACTCCACATTCACAAGCAACTTCAGCGCCACAGCCGTTTTCAGATAGCCCTCAATGCAAAGGCTCTAGACGCAAATATTGGTGTGAGAGCTAATTCAATCAAGGAAACACTGCATGTTGGTGAAAGGCATATTGAAGAAGGATCAGCCGAGTGGTTCTTGTGGGAGAACAACTCCATTTGGCTCACTAACTTCACACACCATCAGGCTTCCAAGCAGCTCTCAAGGAAACTCAGTTTTCACACTCTATGCTTAGTGCCCTTTGTATCTCTAGGACTGAAATGAACCTGGTAGAGCATCCCACACAAACGAATGCTCCACATGCGGGTTTCACATGCCACCAACTCCACATTCACAGGCAACTTCAGCGCCACAGCCGTTTTCAGATAGCCCTCAATGCAAAGGCTCTAGACGCAAATATTGGTGTGAGAGCTAATTCAATCAAGGAAACACTGCATGTTGGTTAAGGGCATATTGAAGAAGGATCAGCCGAGTGGTTCTTGTGGGAGAACAACTCCATTTGGCTCACTAACTTCACACACCATCAGGCTTCCAAGCAGCTCTCAAGGAAACTCAGTTTTCACACTCTATGCTTAGTGCTCTTTGTGTGCCTAGGACTGAAATGAAGCTTGGTCAGCATCCCACACAAACGAATGCTCGACATGCGGGTTTCACATGCCACCAACTCCACATTCACAGGCAACTTCAGCGCCACAGCCGTTTTCAGATAGGCCTCAATGCAAAGGCTCTAGACGCAAATATTGGTGTGAGAGCTAATTCAATCAAGGAAACACTGCATGTTGGTGAAGGGCATATTGAAGAAGGATCAGCCGAGTGGTTCTTGTGGGAGAACAACTCCATTTGGCTCACTAACTTCACACACCATCAGGCTTCCAAGCAGCTCTGAAGGAAACTCAGTTTTCACACTCTATGTTTAGTGCCCTTTGAGTGCATTATCTAGGAATGAACCTGGTAGAGCATCCCACACAAACGAATGCTCCACATGCGGGTTTCACATGCCACCAACTCCACATTCACAGGCAACTTCAGCGCCACAGCCGTTTTCAGATAGCCCTCAATGCAAAGGCTCTAGACGCAAATATTGGTGTGAGAGCTAATTCAATCAAGGAAACACTGCATGTTGGTGAAGGGCATATTGAAGAAGGATCAGCCGAGTGGTTCCTGTGGGAGAACAACTCCATTTGGCTCACTAACTTCACACACCATCAGGCTTCCAAGCAGCTCTCAAGGAAACTCAGTTTTCACACTCTATGCTTAGTGCTCTTTGTGTGCCTAGGACTGAAATGAAGCTTGGAGAGCATTCCACACAAACGAATGCTCCACATGCGGGTTTCACATGCCACCAACTCCACATTCACAGGCAACTTCAGCGCCACAGCCGTTTTCAGATAGCCCTCAATGCAAAGGCTCTAGACGCAAATATTGGTGTGAGAGCTAATTCAATCAAGGAAACACTGCATGTTGGTGAAGGGCATATTGAAGAAGGATCAGCCGAGTGGTTCTTGTGGGAGAACAACTCCATTTGGCTCACTAACTTCACACACCATCAGGCTTCCAAGCAGCTCTGAAGGAAACTCAGTTTTCACACTCTATGCTTAGTGCCTTTGAGTGCATTATCTAGGAATGAACCTGGTAGAGCATCCCACACAAACGAATGCTCCACATGCGGGTTTCACATGCCACCACCTCCACATTCACAGGCAACTTCAGCGCCACAGCCGTTTTCAGATAGCCCTCAATGCAAAGGCTCTAGACGCAAATATTGGTGTGAGAGCTAATTCAATCATGGAAACACTGCATGTTGGTGAAGGGCATATTGAAGAAGAATCAGGTGAGTGGTTCTTGTGGGAGAACAACTCCATTTGGCTCACTAACTTCACACACCATCAGGCTTCCAAGCAGCTCTGAAGGAAACTCAGTTTTCACACTCTATGCTTAGAGCCCTTTGAGTGCATTATCTAGGAATGGACATGGTAGAGCATCCCACACAAACGAATGCTCCACATACGGGTTTCACATGCCACCAACTCCACATTCACAGGCAACTTCAGCGCCACAGCCGTTTTCAGATAGCCCTCAATGCAAAGGCTCTAGACGTAAATATTGGTGTGAGAGCTAATTCAATCAAGGAAACACTGCATGTTGGTGAAGGGCATATTGAAGAAGAATCAGCCGAGTGGTTCTTGTGGGAGAACAACTCCATTTGGCTCACTAACTTCACACACCATCAGGCTTTCAAGCAGCTCTCAAGGAAACTCAGTTTTCACACTCTATGCTTAGTGCCCTTTGAGTGCATTATCTAGGAATGAACATGGTAGAGCATCATACACGTACGAATGCTCCACTTACGGGTTTCACATGCCACCAACTCCACATTCACAGGCAACTTCAGCGCCACAGCCGTTTTCAGATAGCCCTCAATGCAAAGGCTCTAGACGCAAATATTGGTGTGAGAGCTAATTCAATCAAGGAAACACTGCATGTTGGTGAAGGGCATATTGAAGAAGGATCAGCTGAGTGGTTCTTGTGGGAGAACAACTCCATTTGGCTCACTAACTTCACACACCATCAGGCTTCCAAGCAGCTCTCAAGGAAACTCAGTTTTCACACTCTATGCTTAGTGCCCTTTGCCTGCATTATCTAGGAATGAACCTGGTAGAGCATCCCACACAAAGGAATGCTCCACATGCGGGTTTCACATGCCACCAACTCCACATTCACAGGCAACTTCAGCGCCACAGCCGTTTTCAGATAGCCCTCAATGCAAAGGCTCTAGACGCAAATATTGGTGTGAGAGCTAATTCAATCAAGGAAACACTGCATGTTGGTGAAGGGCATATTGAAGAAGAATCAGCTGAGTGGTTCTTGTGGGAGAACAACTCCATTTGGCTCACTAACTTCACACACCATCAGGCTTCCAAGCAGCTCTCAAGGAAACTCAGTTTTCACACTCTATGCTTAGAGCCCTTTGAGTGCATTATCTAGGAATGAACATGGTAGAGCATCCCACACGTACGAATGCTCCACTTGGGGTTTTCACATGCCACCAACTCCACATTCACAGGCAACTGCAGCGCCACAGCCGTTTTCAGATAGCCCTCAATGCAAAGGCTCTAGACGCAAATATTGGTGTGAGAGCTAATTCAATCAAGGAAACACTGCATGTTGGTGAAGGGCATATTGAAGAAGGATCAGCCGAGTGGTTCTTGTGGGAGAACAACTCCATTTGGCTCACTAACTTCACACACCATCAGGCTTCCAAGCAGCTCTCAAGGAAACTCAGTTTTCACACTCTATTCTTATTGTCCTTTGAGTGCATTATCTAGGAATGAACATGGTAGAGCATCCCACACAAACGAATGCTCCACATGCGGGTTTCACATGCCACCAACTCCACATTCACAGGCAACTTCAGCGCCACAGCCGTTTTCAGATAGCCCTCAATGCAAAGGCTCTAGACGCAAATATTGGTGTGAGAGCTAATTCAATCAAGGAAACACTGCATGTTGGTGAAGGGCATATTGAAGAAGGATCAGCCGAGTGGTTCTTGTGGGAGAACAACTCCATTTGGCTCACTAACTTCACACACCATCAGGCTTCCAAGCAGCTCTCAAGGAAACTCAGTTTTCACACTCTAGGCTTAGTGCTCTTTGTGTGCATTATCTAGGAATGAACATGGTAGAGCATCCCACGCAAACGAATGCTCCACATGCGGGTTTCACATGCCACCAACTCCACATTCACTGGCAACTTCAGCGCCACAGCCGTTTTCAGATAGCCCTCAATGCAAAGGCTCTAGACGCAAATATTGGTGTGAGAGCTAATTCAATCAAGGAAACACTGCATGTTGGTGAAGGGCATATTGAAGAAGGATCAGCCGAGTGGTTCTTGTGGGAGAACAACTCCATTTGGCTCACTAACTTCACAACCATCAGGCTTCCAAGCATCTCTCAAGGAAACTCAGTTTTCACACTCTATGCTTAGTGCCCTTTGAGTGCATTATCTAGGAATGAACATGGTAGAGCATCCCACATGTACGAATGCTCCACTTGCGGGTTTCACATGCCACCAACTCCACATTCACAGGCAACTTCAGCGCCACAGCCGTTTTCAGATAGCCCTCAATGCAAAGGCTCTAGACGCAAATATTGGTGTGAGAGCTAATTCAATCAAGGAAACACTGCATGTTGGTGAAAGGCATATTGAAGAAGGATCAGCCGAGTGGTTCTTGTGGGAGAACAACTCCATTTGGCTCACTAACTTCACACACCATCAGGCTTCCAAGCAGCTCTCAAGGAAACTCAGTTTTCACACTCTATGCTTAGTGCCCTTTGTATCTCTAGGACTGAAATGAACCTGGTAGAGCATCCCACACAAACGAATGCTCCACATGCGGGTTTCACATGCCACCAACTCCACATTCACAGGCAACTTCAGCGCCACAGCCGTTTTCAGATAGCCCTCAATGCAAAGGCTCTAGACGCAAATATTGGTGTGAGAGCTAATTCAATCAAGGAAACACTGCATGTTGGTTAAGGGCATATTGAAGAAGGATCAGCCGAGTGGTTCTTGTGGGAGAACAACTCCATTTGGCTCACTAACTTCACACACCATCAGGCTTCCAAGCAGCTCTCAAGGAAACTCAGTTTTCACACTCTATGCTTAGTGCTCTTTGTGTGCCTAGGACTGAAATGAAGCTTGGTCAGCATCCCACACAAACGAATGCTCCACATGCGGGTTTCACATGCCACCAACTCCACATTCACAGGCAACTTCAGCGCCACAGCCGTTTTCAGATAGCCCTCAATGCAAAGGCTCTAGACGCAAATATTGGTGTGAGAGCTAATTGAATCAAGGAAACACTGCATGTTGGTGAAGGGCATATTGAAGAAGGATCAGCCGAGTGGTTCCTGTGGGAGAACAACTCCATTTGGCTCACTAACTTCACACACCATCAGGCTTCCAAGCAGCTCTCAAGGAAACTCAGTTTTCACACTCTATGCTTAGTGCCCTTTGAGTGCATTATCTAGGAATGAACCTGGTAGAGCATCCCACACAAACGAATGCTCCACATGCGGGTTTCACATGCCACCAACTCCACATTCACAGGCAACTTCAGCGCCACAGCCATTTTCAGATAGCCCTCAATGCAAAGGCTCTAGACGCAAATATTGGTGTGAGAGCTAATTCAATCAAGGAAACACTGCATGTTGGTGAAGGGCATATTGAAGAAGGATCAGCCGAGTGGTTCTTGTGGGAGAACAACTCCATTTGGCTCACTAACTTCACAACCATCAGGCTTCCAAGCAGCTCTCAAGGAAACTCAGTTTTCACACTCTATGCTTAGTGTCCTTTGAGTGCATTATCTAGGAATGAACATGGTAGAGCATCCCACACGTACGAATGCTCCACTTGCGGTTTTCACATGCCACCAACTCCACATTCACAGGCAACTTCAGCGCCACAGCCGTTTTCAGATAGCCCTCAATGCAAAGGCTGTAGACAGAAATATTGATGTGAGAGCTAATTCAATCAAGGAAACACTGCATGTTGGTGAAGGGCATATTGAAGAAGGATCAGCCGAGTGGTTCTTGTGGGAGAACAACTCCATTTGGCTCACTAACTTTACACACCATCAGGCTTCCAAGCAGCTCTCAAGGAAACTCAGTTTTCACACTCTATGCTTAGTGCTCTTTGAGTGCCTAGGACTGAAATGAAGCTTAGAGAGCATCCCACATAAAGGAATGCTCCACATGCGGGTTTCACATGCCACCAACTCCACATTCACAGGCAACTTCAGCGCCACAGCCGTTTTCAGATAGCCCTCAATGCAAAGGCTTTAGACGCAAATATTGGTGTGAGAGCTAATTCAATCAAGGAAACACTGCATGTTGGTGAAGGGCATATTGAAGAAGGATCAGCCGAGTGGTTCTTGTGGGAGAACAACTCCATTTGGCTCACTAACTTCACACACCATCAGGCTTCCAAGCAGCTCTCAAGGAAACTCAGTTTTCACACTCTATGCTTAGTGCCCTTTGAGTGCATTATCTAGGAATGAACATGGTAGAGCATCCCACACAAACGAATGCTCCACTTGCGGTTTTCACATGCCACCAACTCCACATTCACAGGCAACTTCAGCGCCACAGCCGTTTTCAGATAGCCCTCAATGCAAAGGCTCTAGACGCAAATATTGGTGTGAGAGCTAATTCAATCAAGGAAACACTGCATGTTGGTGAAGAGCATATTGAAGAAGGATCAGACGAGTGGTTCTTCTGGGAGAACAACTCCATTTGGCTCACTAACTTCACACACCATCAGGCTTCCAAGCAGCTCTCAAGGAAACTCAGTTTTCACACTCTATGCTTAGTGCCCTTTGTGTGCCTAGGACTGAAATGAAGCTTGGAGAGCATCCCACACAAACGAATGCTCCACATGCGGGTTTCACATGCCACCAACTCCACATTCACAGGCAACTTCAGCGCCACAGCCGTTTTCAGATAGCCCTCAATGCAAAGGCTCTAGACGCAAATATTGGTGTGAGAGCTAATTCAATCAAGGAAACACTGCATGTTGGTGAAGAGCATATTGAAGAAGGATCAGCCGAGTGGTTCTTGTGGGAGAACAACTCCATTTGGCTCACTAACTTCACACACCATCAGGCTTCCAAGCAGCTCTCAAGGAAACTCAGTTTTCACACTCTATGCTTAGTGCCCTTTGTATCTCTAGGACTGAAATGAACCTGGTAGAGCATCCCACACAAACGAATGCTCCACATGCGGGTTTCACATGCCACCAACTCCACATTCACAGGCAACTTCAGCGCCACAGCCGTTTTCAGATAGCCCTCAATGCAAAGGCTCTAGACGCAAATATTGGTGTGAGAGCTAATTCAATCAAGGAAACACTGCATGTTGGTTAAGGGCATATTGAAGAAGGATCAGCCGAGTGGTTCTTGTGGGAGAACAACTCCATTTGGCTCACTAACTTCACACACCATCAGGCTTCCAAGCAGCTCTCAAGGAAACTCAGTTTTCACACTCTATGCTTAGTGCTCTTTGTGTGCCTAGGACTGAAATGAAGCTTGGTCAGCATCCCACACAAACGAATGCTCCACATGCGGGTTTCACATGCCACCAACTCCACATTCACAGGCAACTTCAGCGCCACAGCCGTTTTCAGATAGCCCTCAATGCAAAGGCTCTAGACGCAAATATTGGTGTGAGAGCTAATTGAATCAAGGAAACACTGCATGTTGGTGAAGGGCATATTGAAGAAGGATCAGCCGAGTTGTTCCTGTGGGAGAACAACTCCATTTGGCTCACTAACTTCACACACCATCAGGCTTCCAAGCAGCTCTCAAGGAAACTCAGTTTTCACACTCTATGCTTAGTGCCCTTTGAGTGCATTATCTAGGAATGAACCTGGTAGAGCATCCCACACAAACGAATGCTCCACATGCGGGTTTCACATGCCACCAACTCCACATTCACAGGCAACTTCAGCGCCACAGCCGTTTTCAGATAGCCCTCAATGCAAAGGCTGTAGACAGAAATATTGATGTGAGAGCTAATTCAATCAAGGAAACACTGCATGTTGGTGAAGGGCATATTGAAGAAGGATCAGCCGAGTGGTTCTTGTGGGAGAACAACTCCATTTGGCTCACTAACTTCACAACCATCAGGCTTCCAAGCAGCTCTCAAGGAAACTCAGTTTTCACACTCTATGCTTAGTGTCCTTTGAGTGCATTATCTAGGAATGAACATGGTAGAGCATCCCACACGTACGAATGCTCCACTTGCGGTTTTCACATGCCACCAACTCCACATTCACAGGCAACTGCAGCGCCACAGCCGTTTTCAGATAGCCCTCAATGCAAAGGCTGTAGACAGAAATATTGATGTGAGAGCTAATTCAATCAAGGAAACACTGCATGTTGGTGAAGGGCATATTGAAGAAGGATCAGCCGAGTGGTTCTTGTGGGAGAACAACTCCATTTGGCTCACTAACTTTACACACCATCAGGCTTCCAAGCAGCTCTCAAGGAAACTCAGTTTTCACACTCTATGCTTAGTGCTCTTTGAGTGCCTAGGACTGAAATGAAGCTTAGAGAGCATCCCACATAAAGGAATGCTCCACATGCGGGTTTCACATGCCACCAACTCCACATTCACAGGCAACTTCAGCGCCACAGCCGTTTTCAGATAGCCCTCAATGCAAAGGCTCTAGACGCAAATATTGGTGTGAGAGCTAATTCAATCAAGGAAACACTGCATGTTGGTGAAGGGCATATTGAAGAAGGATCAGCCGAGTGGTTCTTGTGGGAGAACAACTCCATTTGGCTCACTAACTTCACACACCATCAGGCTTCCAAGCAGCTCTCAAGGAAACTCAGTTTTCACACTCTATGCTTAGTGCCCTTTGAGTGCATTATCTAGGAATGAACATGGTAGAGCATCCCACACAAACGAATGCTCCACTTGCGGTTTTCACATGCCACCAACTCCACATTCACAGGCAACTTCAGCGCCACAGCCGTTTTCAGATAGCCCTCAATGCAAAGGCTCTAGACGCAAATATTGGTGTGAGAGCTAATTCAATCAAGGAAACACTGCATGTTGGTGAAGAGCATATTGAAGAAGGATCAGCCGAGTGGTTCTTCTGGGAGAACAACTCCATTTGGCTCACTAACTTCACACACCATCAGGCTTCCAAGCAGCTCTCAAGGAAACTCAGTTTTCACACTCTATGCTTAGTGCCCTTTGTGTGCCTAGGACTGAAATGAAGCTTGGAGAGCATCCCACACAAACGAATGCTCCACATGCGGGTTTCACATGCCACCAACTCCACATTCACAGGCAACTTCAGCGCCACAGCCGTTTTCAGATAGCCCTCAATGCAAAGGCTCTAGACGCAAATATTGGTGTGAGAGCTAATTCAATCAAGGAAACACTGCATGTTGGTGAAGGGCATATTGAAGAAGAATCAGCCGAGTGGTTCTTGTGGGAGAACAACTCCATTTGGCTCCCTAACTACACACACCATCAGGCTTCCAAGCAGCTCTCAAGGAAACTCAGTTTTCACACTCTATGCTTAGTGCTCTTTGAGTGCCTAGGACTGAAATGAAGCTTGGAGAGCATCCCACATAAACGAATGCTCCACATGCGGGTTTCACATGCCACCAACTCCACATTCACAGGCAACTTCAGCGCCACAGCCGTTTTCAGATAGCCCTCAATGCAAAGGCTCTAGACGCAAATATTGGTGTGAGAGCTAATTCAATCAAGGAAACACTGCATGTTGGTGAAGGGCATATTGAAGAAGGATCAGCCGAGTGGTTCTTGTGGGAGAACAACTCCATTTGGCTCACTAACTTCACACACCATCAGGCTTCCAAGCAGCTCTCAAGGAAACTCAGTTTTAACACTCTATGCTTAGTGCCCTTTGAGTGCATTATCTAGGAATGAACCTGGTAGAGCATCCCACACAAACGAATGCTCGACATGCGGGTTTCACATGCCACCAACTCCACATTCACAGGCAACTTCAGCGCCACAGCCGTTTTCAGATAGGCCTCAATGCAAAGGCTCTAGACGCAAATATTGGTGTGAGAGCTAATTCAATCAAGGAAACACTGCATGTTGGTTAAGGGCATATTGAAGAAGAATCAGCTGAGTGGTTCTTGTGGGAGAACAACTCCATTTGGCTCACTAACTTCACACACCATCAGGCTTCCAAGCAGCTCTCAAGGAAACTCAGTTTTCACACTCTATGCTTAGTGCTCTTTGTGTGCCTAGGACTGAAATGAAGCTTGGTCAGCATCCCACACAAACGAATGCTCCACATGCGGGTTTCACATGCCACCAACTCCACATTCACAGGCAACTTCAGCGCCACAGCCGTTTTCAGATAGCCCTCAATGCAAAGGCTCTAGACGCAAATATTGGTGTGAGAGCTAATTGAATCAAGGAAACACTGCATGTTGGTGAAGGGCATATTGAAGAAGGATCAGCCGAGTGGTTCCTGTGGGAGAACAACTCCATTTGGCTCACTAATTTCACACACACCATCAGGCTTCCAAGCAGCTCTCAAGGAAACTCAGTTTTCACACTCTATGTTTAGTGCCCTTTGAGTGCATTATCTAGGAATGAACCTGGTAGAGCATCCCACACAAACGAATGCTCCACATGCGGGTTTCACATGCCACCAACTCCACATTCACAGGCAACTTCAGCGCCACAGCCGTTTTCAGATAGCCCTCAATGCAAAGGCTCTAGACGCAAATATTGGTGTGAGAGCTAATTCAATCAAGGAAACACTGCATGTTGGTGAAAGGCATATTGAAGAAGGATCAGCCGAGTGGTTCTTGTGGGAGAACAACTCCATTTGGCTCACTAACTTCACACACCATCAGGCTTCCAAGCAGCTCTCAAGGAAACTCAGTTTTCACACTCTATGCTTAGTGCCCTTTGTATCTCTAGGACTGAAATGAACCTGGTAGAGCATCCCACACAAACGAATGCTCCACATGCGGGTTTCACATGCCACCAACTCCACATTCACAGGCAACTTCAGCGCCACAGCCGTTTTCAGATAGCCCTCAATGCAAAGGCTCTAGACGCAAATATTGGTGTGAGAGCTAATTCAATCAAGGAAACACTGCATGTTGGTGAAGGGCATATTGAAGAAGGATCAGCCGAGTGGTTCCTGTGGGAGAACAACTCCATTTGGCTCACTAACTTCACAACCATCAGGCTTCCAAGCAGCTCTCAAGGAAACTCAGTTTTCACACTCTATGCTTAGTGCCCTTTGAGTGCATTATCTAGGAATGAACCTGGTAGAGCATCCCACACAAACGAATGCTCCACATGCGGGTTTCACATGCCACCAACTCCACATTCACAGGCAACTTCAGCGCCACAGCCGTTTTCAGATAGGCCTCAATGCAAAGGCTCTAGACGCAAATATTGGTGTGAGAGCTAATTCAATCAAGGAAACACTGCATGTTGGTGAAGGGCATATTGAAGAAGGATCAGCCGAGTGGTTCCTGTGGGAGAACAACTCCATTTGGCTCACTAACTTCACACACCATCAGGCTTCCAAGCAGCTCTCAAGGAAACTCAGTTTTCACACTCTATGCTTAGTGCCCTTTGAGTGCATTATCTAGGAATGAACATGGTAGAGCATCCCACACAAACGAATGCTCCACTTGCGGTTTTCACATGCCACCAACTCCACATTCACAGGCAACTTCAGCGCCACAGCCGTTTTCAGATAGCCCTCAATGCAAAGGCTCTAGACGCAAATATTGGTGTGAGAGCTAATTGAATCAAGGAAACACTGCATGTTGGTGAAGAGCATATTGAAGAAGGATCAGACGAGTGGTTCTTGTGGGAGAACAACTCCATTTGGCTCCCTAACTACACACACCATCAGGCTTCCAAGCAGCTCTCAAGGAAACTCAGTTTTCACACTCTATGCTTAGTGCTCTTTGAGTGCCTAGGACTGAAATGAAGCTTGGAGAGCATCCCACATAAACGAATGCTCCACATGCGGGTTTCACATGCCACCAACTCCACATTCACAGGCAACTTCAGCGCCACAGCCGTTTTCAGATAGCCCTCAATGCAAAGGCTCTAGACGCAAATATTGGTGTGAGAGCTAATTCAATCAAGGAAACACTGCATGTTGGTGAAGGGCATATTGAAGAAGGATCAGCCGAGTGGTTCTTGTGGGAGAACAACTCCATTTGGCTCACTAACTTCACACACCATCAGGCTTCCAAGCAGCTCTCAAGGAAACTCAGTTTTAACACTCTATGCTTAGTGCCCTTTGAGTGCATTATCTAGGAATGAACCTGGTAGAGCATCCCACACAAACGAATTCTCAACATGCGGGTTTCACATGCCACCAACTCCACATTCACAGGCAACTTCAGCGCCACAGCCGTTTTCAGATAGCCCTCAATGCAAAGGCTCTAGACGCAAATATTGGTGTGAGAGCTAATTCAATCAAGGAAACACTGCATGTTGGTGAAGGGCATATTGAAGAAGAATCAGCTGAGTGGTTCTTGTGGGAGAACAACTCCATTTGGCTCACTAACTTCACACACCATCAGGCTTCCAAGCAGCTCTCAAGGAAACTCAGTTTTCACACTCTATGCTTAGTGCCCTTTGTGTGCCTAGGACTGAAATGAAGCTTGGTCAGCATCCCACACAAACGAATGCTCCACATGCGGGTTTCACATGCCACCAACTCCACATTAACAGGCAATTTCAGCGCCACAGCCGTTTTCAGATAGCCCTCAATGCAAAGGCTCTAGACGCAAATATTGGTGTGAGAGCTAATTCAATCTAGGAAACACTGCATGTTGGTGAAAGGCATATTGAAGAAGGATCAGCCGAGTGGTTCTTGTGGGAGAACAACTCCATTTGGCTCACTAACTTTACACACCATCAGGCTTCCAAGCAGCTCTCAAGGAAACTCAGTTTTCACACTCTATGCTTAGTGCCCTTTGTATCTCTAGGACTGAAATGAACCTGGTAGAGCATCCCACACAAACGAATGCTCCACATGCGGGTTTCACATGCCACCAACTCCACATTCACAGGCAACTTCAGCGCCACAGCCGTTTTCAGATAGCCCTCAATGCAAAGGCTCTAGACGCAAATATTGGTGTGAGAGCTAATTCAATCAAGGAAACACTGCATGTTGGTTAAGGGCATATTGAAGAAGGATCAGCCGAGTGGTTCTTGTGGGAGAACAACTCCATTTGGCTCACTAACTTCACACACCATCAGGCTTCCAAGCAGCTCTCAAGGAAACTCAGTTTTCACACTCTATGCTTAGTGCTCTTTGTGTGCCTAGGACTGAAATGAAGCTTGGTCAGCATCCCACACAAACGAATGCTCCACATGCGGGTTTCACATGCCACCAACTCCACATTCACAGGCAACTTCAGCGCCACAGCCGTTTTCAGATAGCCCTCAATGCAAAGGCTCTAGACGCAAATATTGGTGTGAGAGCTAATTGAATCAAGGAAACAATGCATGTTGGTGAAGGGCATATTGAAGAAGGATCAGCCGAGTGGTTCCTGTGGGAGAACAACTCCATTTGGCTCACTAACTTCACACACCATCAGGCTTCCAAGCAGCTCTCAAGGAAACTCAGTTTTCACACTCTATGCTTAGTGCCCTTTGAGTGCCTAGGACTGAAATGAAGCTTGGTCAGCATCCAATAGAAACGAATGCTCCACATGCGGGTTTCACATGCCACCAACTCCACATTCACAGGCAACTTCAGCGCCACAGCCGTTTTCAGATAGGCCTCAATGCAAAGGCTCTAGACGCAAATATTGGAGTGAGAGCTAATTCAATCAAGGAAACACTGCATGTTGGTGAAGGGCATATTGAAGAAGGATCAGCCGAGTGGTTCTTGTGGGAGAACAACTCCATTTGGCTCACTAACTTCACACACCATCAGGCTTCCAAGCAGCTCTCAAGGAAACTCAGTTTTCACACTCTATGCTTAGTGCCCTTTGAGTGCATTATCTAGGAATGAACATGGTAGAGCATCCCACACGTACGAATGCTCCACTTGCGGTTTTCACATGCCACCAACTCCACATTCACAGGCAACTTCAGCGCCACAGCCGTTTTCAGATAGCCCTCAATGCAAAGGCTGTAGACAGAAATATTGATGTGAGAGCTAATTCAATCAAGGAAACACTGCATGTTGGTGAATGGCATATTGAAGAAGGATCAGCCGAGTGGTTCTTGTGGGAGAACAACTCCATTTGGCTCACTAACTTTACACACCATCAGGCTTCCAAGCAGCTCTCAAGGAAACTCAGTTTTCACACTCCATGCTTAGTGCTCTTTGAGTGCCTAGGACTGAAATGAAGCTTAGAGAGCATCCCACATAAAGGAATGCTCCACATGCGGGTTTCACATGCCACCAACTCCACATTCACAGGCAACTTCAGCGCCACAGCCGTTTTCAGATAGCCCTCAATGCAAAGGCTCTAGACGCAAATATTGGTGTGAGAGCTAATTGAATCAAGGAAACACTGCATGTTGGTGAAGGGCATATTGAAGAAGGATCAGCCGAGTGGTTCCTGTGGGAGAACAACTCCATTTGGCTCACTAACTTCACACACCATCAGGCTTCCAAGCAGCTCTCAAGGAAACTCAGTTTTCACACTCTATGCTTAGTGCCCTTTGAGTGCATTATCTAGGAATGAACCTGGTAGAGCATCCCACACAAACGAATGCTCCACATGCGGGTTTCACATGCCACCAACTCCACATTCACAGGCAACTTCAGCGCCACAGCCATTTTCAGATAGCCCTCAATGCAAAGGCTCTAGACGCAAATATTGGTGTGAGAGCTAATTCAATCAAGGAAACACTGCATGTTGGTGAAGGGCATATTGAAGAAGGATCAGCCGAGTGGTTCCTGTGGGAGAACAACTCCATTTGGCTCACTAACTTCACAACCATCAGGCTTCCAAGCAGCTCTCAAGGAAACTCAGTTTTCACACTCTATGCTTAGTGTCCTTTGAGTGCATTATCTAGGAATGAACATGGTAGAGCATCCCACACGTACGAATGCTCCACTTGCGGCTTTCACATGCCACCAACTCCACATTCACAGGCAACTTCAGCGCCACAGCCGTTTTCAGATAGCCCTCAATGCAAAGGCTGTAGACAGAAATATTGATGTGAGAGCTAATTCAATCAAGGAAACACTGCATGTTGGTGAAGGGCATATTGAAGAAGGATCAGCCGAGTGGTTCTTGTGGGAGAACAACGCCATTTGGCTCACTAACTTTACACACCATCAGGCTTCCAAGCAGCTCTCAAGGAAACTCAGTTTTCACACTCCATGCTTAGTGCTCTTTGAGTGCCTAGGACTGAAATGAAGCTTAGAGAGCATAGCACATAAAGGAATGCTCCACATGCGGGTTTCACATGCCACCAACTCCACATTCACAGGCAACTTCAGCGCCACAGCCGTTTTCAGATAGCCCTCAATGCAAAGGCTCTAGACGCAAATATTGGTGTGAGAGCTAATTCAATCAAGGAAACACTGCATGTTGGTGAAGGGCATATTGAAGAAGGATCAGCCGAGTGGTTCCTGTGGGAGAACAACTCCATTTGGCTCACTAACTTCACAACCATCAGGCTTCCAAGCAGCTCTCAAGGAAACTCAGTTTTCACACTCTATGCTTAGTGCCCTTTGAGTGCATTATCTAGGAATGAACCTGGTAGAGCATCCCACACAAACGAATGCTCCACATGCGGGTTTCACATGCCACCAACTCCACATTCACAGGCAACTTCAGCGCCACAGCCGTTTTCAGATAGCCCTCAATGCAAAGGCTCTAGACGCAAATATTGGTGTGAGAGCTAATTCAATCAAGGAAACACTGCATGTTGGTGAAGGGCATATTGAAGAAGGATCAGCCGAGTGGTTCCTGTGGGAGAACAACTCCATTTGGCTCACTAACTTCACACACCATCAGGCTTCCAAGCAGCTCTCAAGGAAACTCAGTTTTCACACTCTATGCTTAATGCCCTTTGAGTGCATTATCTAGGAATGAACATGGTAGAGCATCCCACACAAACGAATGCTCCACATGCGGTTTTCACATGCCACCAACTCCACATTCACAGGCAACTTCAGCGCCACAGCCGTTTTCAGATAGCCCTCAATGCAAAGGCTCTAGACGCAAATATTGGTGTGAGAGCTAATTCAATCAAGGAAACACTGCATGTTGGTGAAGAGCATATTGAAGAAGGATCAGCCGAGTGGTTCTTGTGGGAGAACAACTCCATTTGGCTCACTAACTTCACACACCATCAGGCTTCCAAGCAGCTCTCAAGGAAACTCAGTTTTCACACTCTATGCTTAGTGCCCTTTGTGTGCCTAGGACTGAAATGAAGCTTGGAGAGCATCCCACACAAACGAATGCTCCACATGCGGGTTTCACATGCCACCAACTCCACATTCACAGGCAACTTCAGCGCCACAGCCGTTTTCAGATAGCCCTCAATGCAAAGGCTCTAGACGCAAATATTGGTGTGAGAGCTAATTCAATCAAGGAAACACTGCATGTTGGTGAAGGGCATATGGAAGAAGAATCAGCCGAGTGGTTCTTGTGGGAGAACAACTCCATTTGGCTCCCTAACTACACACACCATCAGGCTTCCAAGCAGCTCTCAAGGAAACTCAGTTTTCACACTCTATGCTTAGTGCTCTTTGAGTGCCTAGGACTGAAATGAAGCTTGGAGAGCATCCCACATAAACGCATGCTCCACATGCGGGTTTCACATGCCACCAACTCCACATTCACAGGCAACTTCAGCGCCACAGCCGTTTTCAGATAGCCCTCAATGCAAAGGCTCTAGACGCAAATATTGGTGTGAGAGCTAATTCAATCAAGGAAACACTGCATGTTGGTGAAGGGCATATTGAAGAAGGATCAGCCGAGTGGTTCTTGTGGGAGAACAACTCCATTTGGCTCACTAACTTCACACACCATCAGGCTTCCAAGCAGCTCTCAAGGAAACTCAGTTTTCACACTCTGTGCTTAGTGCTCTTTGTGTGCCTAGGACTGAAATGAAGCTTGGTCAGCATCCCACACAAACGAATGCTCCACATGCGGGTTTCACATGCCACCAACTCCACATTCACAGGCAACTTCAGCGCCACAGCCGTTTTCAGATAGCCCTCAATGCAAAGGCTCTAGACGCAAATATTGGTGTGAGAGCTAATTCAATCAAGGAAACACTGCATGTTGGTGAAGGGCATATTGAAGAAGGATCAGCCGAGTGGTTCCTGTGGGAGAACAACTCCATTTGGCTCACTAACTTCACACACCATCAGGCTTCCAAGCAGCTCTCAAGGAAACTCAGTTTTCACACTCTATGCTTAGTGCCCTTTGAGTGCATTATCTAGGAATGAACCTGGTAGAGCATCCCACACAAACGAATGCTCCACATGCGGGTTTCACATGCCACCAACTCCACATTCACAGGCAACTTCAGCGCCACAGCCGTTTTCAGATAGCCCTCAATGCAAAGGCTCTAGACGCAAATATTGGTGTGAGAGCTAATTCAATCAAGGAAACACTGCATGTTGGTGAAGGGCATATTGAAGAAGGATCAGCCGAGTGGTTCCTGTGGGAGAACAACTCCATTTGGCTCACTAACTTCACAACCATCAGGCTTCCAAGCAGCTCTCAAGGAAACTCAGTTTTCACACTCTATGCTTAGTGCTCTTTGAGTGCCTAGGACTGAAATGAAGCTTGGAGAGCATCCCACATAAACGAATGCTCCACATGCGGGTTTCACATGCCACCAACTCCACATTCACAA
>NW_026698006.1:117500-120000 GCF_030435755.1 Ochotona princeps | reverse complement strand
ACAGTGCCAGAACCCTTCCTAAGGAATCTGAATTCCATCCGTCTCTGCACTTGTTCAACGTTGTTTCTCTCTTTTAAAAGTTCTTTCTTTCTTTCTTTCTTCCTTTCTTTCTTTCCTTGTCTTTCCTTTTCTTTCTTTCTTTCTTTCTTTCTTTCTTTCTTTCTTTCTGTATAGTTGGGGAGTCTTTCTAAAAATTGTTTCAACTTAAATTTCAGTTTTTCATTGACTTATGCATTTCTTTTTCCCATTGCTTCAGAAAGAAAGGAACACTCGTTTCACCAGGGGAAGCTGGGCTCAACGTTGAGTAATGACCTGCTTCTGCTGGCCCCACCTGGGACAGTACAATGCTGCCCACGGCCTTTTCCCGCCCGGGCTGCTTGCGAATTAGTCCAGCACTAAACCACCAAGCTGCTCAGGTGTGCCGTGTCGCGTCCCAGACTCGAAAAGATATCCAGGAAAGAGGTGGGTGGGAGGTGCTGGGCTTAGGGTAAGGGGTTAGGGTTAGGGGCTAGAATAAGGGTTAGGGTTAGGGTTAGGGTTAGGGGTTGGGGTTAGGAGTCAGGGTTAGGGGTTAGGGGTTGGGTTAGGGTTAGGGTTAGGGGTTAGGGGTTAGGGTTGGGGTTAGGGTTAGGGGTTAGGGTTAGGGGTTGGGGTTAGGAGTCAGGGTTAGGGGATAGGGTTTAGGGTTTAGGGTTAGGGTTAGGGTTTAGGGTTAGGGGTTGGGGTTAGGAGTCAGGGTTAGGGGTTAGGGGTTAGGGGTTAGGGTTAGGGTTAGGGTTTAGGGTTAGGGGTTGGGGTTAGGAGTCAGGGTTAGGGGTTAGGGTTTAGGGGTTAGGGTTAGGGTTAGGGTTTAGGGTTAGGGGTTGGGGTTAGGAGTCAGGGTTAGGGGTTAGGGGTTAGGGTTAGGGTTAGGGGTTAGGGTTAGTGTTATGGTTTAGGAGTTAGGGTTAGGGTTAGGGGTTAGGGTTAGAGTTAGGCAGCATGCTACTTTCCCTACAAGTTTCCCATAGGTTGGAGAACACTGGAAATGACATCTCTCCCCCCCACCCTCCACCACCATCACCACCCCCACTGCTCTCCATCATTGCCTATCCAGATACAAAGGTGTACCAGACACTGTTGGTAAATTCCACTCACTCACTCCCAGAATACAGATCATTCGATTTTACATTCGTGATTTCTTACCACCTATTTATCATTATTGATTGATTTTTCTCCTCACTTCTCTCTCTGAGATTTGGCTCAGTATCTTGTCAAAATGCAATGTGAACACCTCCAGATGGGACTCCGATGCCCATTGGTTTAGTTGTTTTGTTGAGGTTCTGTGCACATGAAGTCAGAAACGTTCAGTTTTTACACACACACACACACACACACACACACACAGGTTTGAGGCAAAAGCTGTTGAAAACCCTGTTTGTATGCTAAACAGAGCTGCGTGGCACTGAGGACCAGTATTCTATACTCTCTGGAATGCTGTGTTCACCAACGTTCTGAGTTCTCTAGGCCTGCATTTTGGGGACAAAGTCCTGAACTGACTGGTGAAGTGGTGGAAGATTCTCTCTCTCTCTCTCTGCCCCTCTCTCCCTCCTTCTCTCTTTCTCCCTCTCTCCCTCCCACCCTAACCCTTTCTTTTCCAAGGAAGGCAGTCGACCAGCTGCCTGGTTGCACTTAGTCTCTCAGCTCAGGTCGACCAGTTGCATTTGGTCTCAGCTGAGGTTGACCAGTTGCTTTTGGTCTCAGCGGAGGTCGACCAGTTGCTTTTGGTCTCAGCGGAGGTCGACCAGTTGCATTTGTTCTCAGCGGAGGTCGACCAGTTGCATTTGGTCTCAGCGGAGGTCGACCAGTTGCATTTGGTCTCTCAGCTCAGGTCGACCAGTTGCACTTAGTCTCTCGGCGGTGGTCGACCAGCTGCCCGGCGGCAATTGACACACGCTATTTGCCAGCAGGTGTCACTCTTGACCTATTGATGGTCTGGATCCTCTCAGCCTTCTGAAACCTGACCTTCCCTACCCCTCCCCCCACTCTCTTGGCTCCCTCCTTGCCATCTCTGCACCGCTTCTCCTCCCACCCCGTTTAGATGTTCAATGCTAACTGACTTTCTTCTTTTCTTCCCCACCACCCCAACTCCCACCCCTCCACACATTTTCCCCGTTTGGCTACAGTGCCAGAACCCTTCCTAAGGAATCTGAATTCCATCCGTCTCTGCACTTGTTCAACGTTGTTTCTCTCTTTTAAAAGTTCTTTCTTTCTTTCTTTCTTCCTTTCTTTCTTTCCTTGTCTTTCCTTTTCTTTCTTTCTTTCTTTCTTTCTTTCTTTCTTTCTGTATAGTTGGGGAGTCTTTCTAAAAATTGTTTCAACTTAAATTTCAGTTTTTCATTGACTTATGCATTTCTTTTTCCCATTGCTTCAGAAAGAAAGGAACACTCGTTTCACCAGGGGAAGCTGGGCTCAACGTTGAGTAATGACCTGCTTCTGCTGGCCCCACCTGGGACAGTAC
>NW_026698006.1:90000-112500 GCF_030435755.1 Ochotona princeps | reverse complement strand
GGGTTAGGGTTAGGGTTTAGGGTTAGGGGTTGGGGTTAGGAGTCAGGGTTAGGGGTTAGGGGTTAGGGTTAGGGTTAGGGGTTAGGGTTAGTGTTATGGTTTAGGAGTTAGGGTTAGGGTTAGGGGTTAGGGTTAGAGTTAGGCAGCATGCTACTTTCCCTACAAGTTTCCCATAGGTTGGAGAACACTGGAAATGACATCTCTCCCCCCACCCTCCACCACCATCACCACCCCCACTGCTCTCCATCATTGCCTATCCAGATACAAAGGTGTACCAGACACTGTTGGTAAATTCCACTCACTCACTCCCAGAATACAGATCATTCGATTTTACATTCGTGATTTCTTACCACCTATTTATCATTATTGATTGATTTTTCTCCTCACTTCTCTCTCTGAGATTTGGCTCAGTATCTTGTCAAAATGCAATGTGAACACCTCCAGATGGGACTCCGATGCCCATTGGTTTAGTTGTTTTGTTGAGGTTCTGTGCACATGAAGTCAGAAACGTTCAGTTTTTACACACACACACACACACACACACACACACAGGTTTGAGGCAAAAGCTGTTGAAAACCCTGTTTGTATGCTAAACAGAGCTGCGTGGCACTGAGGACCAGTATTCTATACTCTCTGGAATGCTGTGTTCACCAACGTTCTGAGTTCTCTAGGCCTGCATTTTGGGGACAAAGTCCTGAACTGACTGGTGAAGTGGTGGAAGATTCTCTCTCTCTCTCTCTGCCCCTCTCTCCCTCCTTCTCTCTTTCTCCCTCTCTCCCTCCCACCCTAACCCTTTCTTTTCCAAGGAAGGCAGTCGACCAGCTGCCTGGTTGCACTTAGTCTCTCAGCTCAGGTCGACCAGTTGCAGTTGGTCTCAGCTGAGGTTGACCAGTTGCTTTTGGTCTCAGCGGAGGTCGACCAGTTGCTTTTGGTCTCAGCGGAGGTCGACCAGTTGCATTTGTTCTCAGCGGAGGTCGACCAGTTGCATTTGGTCTCAGCGGAGGTCGACCAGTTGCATTTGGTCTCTCAGCTCAGGTCGACCAGTTGCACTTAGTCTCTCGGCGGTGGTCGACCAGCTGCCCGGCGGCAATTGACACACGCTATTTGCCAGCAGGTGTCACTCTTGACCTATTGATGGTCTGGATCCTCTCAGCCTTCTGAAACCTGACCTTCCCTACCCCTCCCCCCACTCTCTTGGCTCCCTCCTTGCCATCTCTGCACCGCTTCTCCTCCCACCCCGTTTAGATGTTCAATGCTAACTGACTTTCTTCTTTTCTTCCCCACCACCCCAACTCCCACCCCTCCACACATTTTCCCCGTTTGGCTACAGTGCCAGAACCCTTCCTAAGGAATCTGAATTCCATCCATCTCTGCACTTGTTCAACGTTGTTTCTCTCTTTTAAAAGTTCTTTCTTTCTTTCTTTCTTCCTTTCTTTCTTTCCTTGTCTTTCCTTTTCTTTCTTTCTTTCTTTCTTTCTTTCTTTCTTTCTTTCTGTATAGTTGGGGAGTCTTTCTAAAAATTGTTTCAACTTAAATTTCAGTTTTTCATTGACTTATGCATTTCTTTTTCCCATTGCTTCAGAAAGAAAGGAACACTCGTTTCACCAGGGGAAGCTGGGCTCAACGTTGAGTAATGACCTGCTTCTGCTGGCCCCACCTGGGACAGTACAATGCTGCCCACAGCCTTTTCCCGCCCGGGCTGCTTGCGAATTAGTCCAGCACTAAACCACCAAGCTGCTCAGGTGTGCCGTGTCGCGTCCCAGACTCGAAAAGATATCCAGGAAAGAGGTGGGGGGGGAGCTGCTGGGCTTAGGGTAAGGGGTTAGGGTTAGGGGCTAGAATAAGGGTTAGGGTTAGGGTTAGGGTTTGGGGTTGGGGTTAGGAGTCAGGGTTAGGAGTTAGGGTTAGGGGTTAGGGTTAGGAGTCAGGGTTAGGGGTTAGGGTTAGGGGTTAGGGTTAGGAGTCAGGGTTGGGGGTTAGGGGTTAGGGGTTAGGGGTTAGGGGTTAGGGTTTAGGGGTTAGGGGTTAGGGGTTAGGGTTAGGGTTAGGGTTAGGGGTTAGGGTTAGGGGTAAGGGTTAGGGGTTAGGGTTAGGGGTTAGGGTTAGGGGTTGGGGTTAGGAGTCAGGGTTAGGGTTTAGGGGTTAGGGTTAGGGTTAGAGTTTAGGGTTAGGGGTTGGGGTTAGGAGTCAGGGTTAGGGGTTAGGGTTTAGGGGTTAGGGTTAGGGTTAGGGTTTAGGGTTAGGGGTTGGGGTTAGGAGTCAGGGTTAGGGGTTAGGGGTTAGGGTTAGGGTTAGGGGTTAGGGTTAGTGTTATGGTTTAGGAGTTAGGGTTAGGGTTAGGGGTTAGGGTTAGAGTTAGGCAGCATGCTACTTTCCCTACAAGTTTCCCATAGGTTGGAGAACACTGGAAATGACATCTCTCCCCCCCACCCTCCACCACCATCACCACCCCCACTGCTCTCCATCATTGCCTATCCAGATACAAAGGTGTACCAGACACTGTTGGTAAATTCCACTCACTCACTCCCAGAATACAGATCATTCGATTTTACATTCGTGATTTCTTACCACCTATTTATCATTATTGATTGATTTTTCTCCTCACTTCTCTCTCTGAGATTTGGCTCAGTATCTTGTCAAAATGCAATGTGAACACCTCCAGATGGGACTCCGATGCCCATTGGTTTAGTTGTTTTGTTGAGGTTCTGTGCACATGAAGTCAGAAACGTTCAGTTTTTACACACACACACACACACACACACACACACACACACACACAGGTTTGAGGCAAAAGCTGTTGAAAACCCTGTTTGTATGCTAAACAGAGCTGCGTGGCACTGAGGACCAGTATTCTATACTCTCTGGAATGCTGTGTTCACCAACGTTCTGAGTTCTCTAGGCCTGCATTTTGGGGACAAAGTCCTGAACTGACTGGTGAAGTGGTGGAAGATTCTCTCTCTCTCTCTCTGCCCCTCTCTCCCTCCTTCTCTCTTTCTCCCTCTCTCCCTCCCACCCTAACCCTTTCTTTTCCAAGGAAGGCAGTCGACCAGCTGCCTGGTTGCACTTAGTCTCTCAGCTCAGGTCGACCAGTTGCAGTTGGTCTCAGCTGAGGTTGACCAGTTGCTTTTGGTCTCAGCGGAGGTCGACCAGTTGCTTTTGGTCTCAGCGGAGGTCGACCAGTTGCATTTGTTCTCAGCGGAGGTCGACCAGTTGCATTTGGTCTCAGCGGAGGTCGACCAGTTGCATTTGGTCTCTCAGCTCAGGTCGACCAGTTGCACTTAGTCTCTCGGCGGTGGTCGACCAGCTGCCCGGCGGCAATTGACACACGCTATTTGCCAGCAGGTGTCACTCTTGACCTATTGATGGTCTGGATCCTCTCAGCCTTCTGAAACCTGACCTTCCCTACCCCTCCCCCCACTCTCTTGGCTCCCTCCTTGCCATCTCTGCACCGCTTCTCCTCCCACCCCGTTTAGATGTTCAATGCTAACTGACTTTCTTCTTTTCTTCCCCACCACCCCAACTCCCACCCCTCCACACATTTTCCCCGTTTGGCTACAGTGCCAGAACCCTTCCTAAGGAATCTGAATTCCATCCGTCTCTGCACTTGTTCAACGTTGTTTCTCTCTTTTAAAAGTTCTTTCTTTCTTTCTTTCTTCCTTTCTTTCTTTCCTTGTCTTTCCTTTTCTTTCTTTCTTTCTTTCTTTCTTTCTTTCTTTCTTTCTGTATAGTTGGGGAGTCTTTCTAAAAATTGTTTCAACTTAAATTTCAGTTTTTCATTGACTTATGCATTTCTTTTTCCCATTGCTTCAGAAAGAAAGGAACACTCGTTTCACCAGGGGAAGCTGGGCTCAACGTTGAGTAATGACCTGCTTCTGCTGGCCCCACCTGGGACAGTACAATGCTGCCCACGGCCTTTTCCCGCCCGGGCTGCTTGCGAATTAGTCCAGCACTAAACCACCAAGCTGCTCAGGTGTGCCGTGTCGCGTCCCAGACTCGAAAAGATATCCAGGAAAGAGGTGGGTGGGAGGTGCTGGGCTTAGGGTAAGGGGTTAGGGTTAGGGGCTAGAATAAGGGTTAGGGTTAGGGTTAGGGTTAGGGGTTGGGGTTAGGAGTCAGGGTTAGGGGTTAGGGGTTGGGTTAGGGTTAGGGTTAGGGGTTAGGGGTTAGGGTTGGGGTTAGGGTTAGGGGTTAGGGTTAGGGGTTGGGGTTAGGAGTCAGGGTTAGGGGATAGGGTTTAGGGTTTAGGGTTAGGGTTAGGGTTTAGGGTTAGGGGTTGGGGTTAGGAGTCAGGGTTAGGGGTTAGGGGTTAGGGGTTAGGGTTAGGGTTAGGGTTTAGGGTTAGGGGTTGGGGTTAGGAGTCAGGGTTAGGGGTTAGGGTTTAGGGGTTAGGGTTAGGGTTAGGGTTTAGGGTTAGGGGTTGGGGTTAGGAGTCAGGGTTAGGGGTTAGGGGTTAGGGTTAGGGTTAGGGGTTAGGGTTAGTGTTATGGTTTAGGAGTTAGGGTTAGGGTTAGGGGTTAGGGTTAGAGTTAGGCAGCATGCTACTTTCCCTACAAGTTTCCCATAGGTTGGAGAACACTGGAAATGACATCTCTCCCCCCACCCTCCACCACCATCACCACCCCCACTGCTCTCCATCATTGCCTATCCAGATACAAAGGTGTACCAGACACTGTTGGTAAATTCCACTCACTCACTCCCAGAATACAGATCATTCGATTTTACATTCGTGATTTCTTACCACCTATTTATCATTATTGATTGATTTTTCTCCTCACTTCTCTCTCTGAGATTTGGCTCAGTATCTTGTCAAAATGCAATGTGAACACCTCCAGATGGGACTCCGATGCCCATTGGTTTAGTTGTTTTGTTGAGGTTCTGTGCACATGAAGTCAGAAACGTTCAGTTTTTACACACACACACACACACACACACACACACAGGTTTGAGGCAAAAGCTGTTGAAAACCCTGTTTGTATGCTAAACAGAGCTGCGTGGCACTGAGGACCAGTATTCTATACTCTCTGGAATGCTGTGTTCACCAACGTTCTGAGTTCTCTAGGCCTGCATTTTGGGGACAAAGTCCTGAACTGACTGGTGAAGTGGTGGAAGATTCTCTCTCTCTCTCTCTGCCCCTCTCTCCCTCCTTCTCTCTTTCTCCCTCTCTCCCTCCCACCCTAACCCTTTCTTTTCCAAGGAAGGCAGTCGACCAGCTGCCTGGTTGCACTTAGTCTCTCAGCTCAGGTCGACCAGTTGCAGTTGGTCTCAGCTGAGGTTGACCAGTTGCTTTTGGTCTCAGCGGAGGTCGACCAGTTGCTTTTGGTCTCAGCGGAGGTCGACCAGTTGCATTTGTTCTCAGCGGAGGTCGACCAGTTGCATTTGGTCTCAGCGGAGGTCGACCAGTTGCATTTGGTCTCTCAGCTCAGGTCGACCAGTTGCACTTAGTCTCTCGGCGGTGGTCGACCAGCTGCCCGGCGGCAATTGACACACGCTATTTGCCAGCAGGTGTCACTCTTGACCTATTGATGGTCTGGATCCTCTCAGCCTTCTGAAACCTGACCTTCCCTACCCCTCCCCCCACTCTCTTGGCTCCCTCCTTGCCATCTCTGCACCGCTTCTCCTCCCACCCCGTTTAGATGTTCAATGCTAACTGACTTTCTTCTTTTCTTCCCCACCACCCCAACTCCCACCCCTCCACACATTTTCCCCGTTTGGCTACAGTGCCAGAACCCTTCCTAAGGAATCTGAATTCCATCCATCTCTGCACTTGTTCAACGTTGTTTCTCTCTTTTAAAAGTTCTTTCTTTCTTTCTTTCTTCCTTTCTTTCTTTCCTTGTCTTTCCTTTTCTTTCTTTCTTTCTTTCTTTCTTTCTTTCTTTCTTTCTGTATAGTTGGGGAGTCTTTCTAAAAATTGTTTCAACTTAAATTTCAGTTTTTCATTGACTTATGCATTTCTTTTTCCCATTGCTTCAGAAAGAAAGGAACACTCGTTTCACCAGGGGAAGCTGGGCTCAACGTTGAGTAATGACCTGCTTCTGCTGGCCCCACCTGGGACAGTACAATGCTGCCCACAGCCTTTTCCCGCCCGGGCTGCTTGCGAATTAGTCCAGCACTAAACCACCAAGCTGCTCAGGTGTGCCGTGTCGCGTCCCAGACTCGAAAAGATATCCAGGAAAGAGGTGGGGGGGGAGCTGCTGGGCTTAGGGTAAGGGGTTAGGGTTAGGGGCTAGAATAAGGGTTAGGGTTAGGGTTAGGGTTTGGGGTTGGGGTTAGGAGTCAGGGTTAGGAGTTAGGGTTAGGGGTTAGGGTTAGGAGTCAGGGTTAGGGGTTAGGGTTAGGGGTTAGGGTTAGGAGTCAGGGTTGGGGGTTAGGGGTTAGGGGTTAGGGGTTAGGGGTTAGGGTTTAGGGGTTAGGGGTTAGGGGTTAGGGTTAGGGTTAGGGTTAGGGGTTAGGGTTAGGGGTAAGGGTTAGGGGTTAGGGTTAGGGGTTAGGGTTAGGGGTTGGGGTTAGGAGTCAGGGTTAGGGTTTAGGGGTTAGGGTTAGGGTTAGAGTTTAGGGTTAGGGGTTGGGGTTAGGAGTCAGGGTTAGGGGTTAGGGTTTAGGGGTTAGGGTTAGGGTTAGGGTTTAGGGTTAGGGGTTGGGGTTAGGAGTCAGGGTTAGGGGTTAGGGGTTAGGGTTAGGGTTAGGGGTTAGGGTTAGTGTTATGGTTTAGGAGTTAGGGTTAGGGTTAGGGGTTAGGGTTAGAGTTAGGCAGCATGCTACTTTCCCTACAAGTTTCCCATAGGTTGGAGAACACTGGAAATGACATCTCTCCCCCCCACCCTCCACCACCATCACCACCCCCACTGCTCTCCATCATTGCCTATCCAGATACAAAGGTGTACCAGACACTGTTGGTAAATTCCACTCACTCACTCCCAGAATACAGATCATTCGATTTTACATTCGTGATTTCTTACCACCTATTTATCATTATTGATTGATTTTTCTCCTCACTTCTCTCTCTGAGATTTGGCTCAGTATCTTGTCAAAATGCAATGTGAACACCTCCAGATGGGACTCCGATGCCCATTGGTTTAGTTGTTTTGTTGAGGTTCTGTGCACATGAAGTCAGAAACGTTCAGTTTTTACACACACACACACACACACACACACACACACACACACACAGGTTTGAGGCAAAAGCTGTTGAAAACCCTGTTTGTATGCTAAACAGAGCTGCGTGGCACTGAGGACCAGTATTCTATACTCTCTGGAATGCTGTGTTCACCAACGTTCTGAGTTCTCTAGGCCTGCATTTTGGGGACAAAGTCCTGAACTGACTGGTGAAGTGGTGGAAGATTCTCTCTCTCTCTCTCTGCCCCTCTCTCCCTCCTTCTCTCTTTCTCCCTCTCTCCCTCCCACCCTAACCCTTTCTTTTCCAAGGAAGGCAGTCGACCAGCTGCCTGGTTGCACTTAGTCTCTCAGCTCAGGTCGACCAGTTGCAGTTGGTCTCAGCTGAGGTTGACCAGTTGCTTTTGGTCTCAGCGGAGGTCGACCAGTTGCTTTTGGTCTCAGCGGAGGTCGACCAGTTGCATTTGTTCTCAGCGGAGGTCGACCAGTTGCATTTGGTCTCAGCGGAGGTCGACCAGTTGCATTTGGTCTCTCAGCTCAGGTCGACCAGTTGCACTTAGTCTCTCGGCGGTGGTCGACCAGCTGCCCGGCGGCAATTGACACACGCTATTTGCCAGCAGGTGTCACTCTTGACCTATTGATGGTCTGGATCCTCTCAGCCTTCTGAAACCTGACCTTCCCTACCCCTCCCCCCACTCTCTTGGCTCCCTCCTTGCCATCTCTGCACCGCTTCTCCTCCCACCCCGTTTAGATGTTCAATGCTAACTGACTTTCTTCTTTTCTTCCCCACCACCCCAACTCCCACCCCTCCACACATTTTCCCCGTTTGGCTACAGTGCCAGAACCCTTCCTAAGGAATCTGAATTCCATCCGTCTCTGCACTTGTTCAACGTTGTTTCTCTCTTTTAAAAGTTCTTTCTTTCTTTCTTTCTTCCTTTCTTTCTTTCCTTGTCTTTCCTTTTCTTTCTTTCTTTCTTTCTTTCTTTCTTTCTTTCTTTCTTTCTTTCTTTCTGTATAGTTGGGGAGTCTTTCTAAAAATTGTTTCAACTTAAATTTCAGTTTTTCATTGACTTATGCATTTCTTTTTCCCATTGCTTCAGAAAGAAAGGAACACTCGTTTCACCAGGGGAAGCTGGGCTCAACGTTGAGTAATGACCTGCTTCTGCTGGCCCCACCTGGGACAGTACAATGCTGCCCACGGCCTTTTCCCGCCCGGGCTGCTTGCGAATTAGTCCAGCACTAAACCACCAAGCTGCTCAGGTGTGCCGTGTCGCGTCCCAGACTCGAAAAGATATCCAGGAAAGAGGTGGGTGGGAGGTGCTGGGCTTAGGGTAAGGGGTTAGGGTTAGGGGTTAGAATAAGGGTTAGGGTTAGGGTTAGGGTTAGGGGTTGGGGTTAGGAGTCAGGGTTAGGGGTTAGGGGTTGGGTTAGGGTTAGGGTTAGGGGTTAGGGTTGGGGTTAGGGTTAGGGGTTAGGGTTAGGGGTTGGGGTTAGGAGTCAGGGTTAGGGGATAGGGTTTAGGGTTTAGGGTTAGGGTTAGGGTTTAGGGTTAGGGGTTGGGGTTAGGAGTCAGGGTTAGGGGTTAGGGTTTAGGGGTTAGGGTTAGGGTTAGAGTTTAGGGTTAGGGGTTGGGGTTAGGAGTCAGGGTTAGGGGTTAGGGTTTAGGGGTTAGGGTTAGGGTTAGGGTTTAGGGTTAGGGGTTGGGGTTAGGAGTCAGGGTTAGGGGTTAGGGGTTAGGGTTAGGGTTAGGGGTTAGGGTTAGTGTTATGGTTTAGGAGTTAGGGTTAGGGTTAGGGGTTAGGGTTAGGGTTAGGCAGCATGCTACTTTCCCTACAAGTTTCCCATAGGTTGGAGAACACTGGAAATGACATCTCTCCCCCCCACCCTCCACCACCATCACCACCCCCACTGCTCTCCATCATTGCCTATCCAGATACAAAGGTGTACCAGACACTGTTGGTAAATTCCACTCACTCACTCCCAGAATACAGATCATTCGATTTTACATTCGTGATTTCTTACCACCTATTTATCATTATTGATTGATTTTTCTCCTCACTTCTCTCTCTGAGATTTGGCTCAGTATCTTGTCAAAATGCAATGTGAACACCTCCAGATGGGACTCCGATGCCCATTGGTTTAGTTGTTTTGTTGAGGTTCTGTGCACATGAAGTCAGAAACGTTCAGTTTTTACACACACACACACACACACACACACACACACACACACACAGGTTTGAGGCAAAAGCTGTTGAAAACCCTGTTTGTATGCTAAACAGAGCTGCGTGGCACTGAGGACCAGTATTCTATACTCTCTGGAATGCTGTGTTCACCAACGTTCTGAGTTCTCTAGGCCTGCATTTTGGGGACAAAGTCCTGAACTGACTGGTGAAGTGGTGGAAGATTCTCTCTCTCTCTCTCTGCCCCTCTCTCCCTCCTTCTCTCTTTCTCCCTCTCTCCCTCCCACCCTAACCCTTTCTTTTCCAAGGAAGGCAGTCGACCAGCTGCCTGGTTGCACTTAGTCTCTCAGCTCAGGTCGACCAGTTGCAGTTGGTCTCAGCTGAGGTTGACCAGTTGCTTTTGGTCTCAGCGGAGGTCGACCAGTTGCTTTTGGTCTCAGCGGAGGTCGACCAGTTGCATTTGTTCTCAGCGGAGGTCGACCAGTTGCATTTGGTCTCAGCGGAGGTCGACCAGTTGCATTTGGTCTCTCAGCTCAGGTCGACCAGTTGCACTTAGTCTCTCGGCGGTGGTCGACCAGCTGCCCGGCGGCAATTGACACACGCTATTTGCCAGCAGGTGTCACTCTTGACCTATTGATGGTCTGGATCCTCTCAGCCTTCTGAAACCTGACCTTCCCTACCCCTCCCCCCACTCTCTTGGCTCCCTCCTTGCCATCTCTGCACCGCTTCTCCTCCCACCCCGTTTAGATGTTCAATGCTAACTGACTTTCTTCTTTTCTTCCCCACCACCCCAACTCCCACCCCTCCACACATTTTCCCCGTTTGGCTACAGTGCCAGAACCCTTCCTAAGGAATCTGAATTCCATCCGTCTCTGCACTTGTTCAACGTTGTTTCTCTCTTTTAAAAGTTCTTTCTTTCTTTCTTTCTTCCTTTCTTTCTTTCCTTGTCTTTCCTTTTCTTTCTTTCTTTCTTTCTTTCTTTCTTTCTTTCTTTCTTTCTTTCTGTATAGTTGGGGAGTCTTTCTAAAAATTGTTTCAACTTAAATTTCAGTTTTTCATTGACTTATGCATTTCTTTTTCCCATTGCTTCAGAAAGAAAGGAACACTCGTTTCACCAGGGGAAGCTGGGCTCAACGTTGAGTAATGACCTGCTTCTGCTGGCCCCACCTGGGACAGTACAATGCTGCCCACGGCCTTTTCCCGCCCGGGCTGCTTGCGAATTAGTCCAGCACTAAACCACCAAGCTGCTCAGGTGTGCCGTGTCGCGTCCCAGACTCGAAAAGATATCCAGGAAAGAGGTGGGTGGGAGGTGCTGGGCTTAGGGTAAGGGGTTAGGGTTAGGGGTTAGAATAAGGGTTAGGGTTAGGGTTAGGGTTAGGGGTTGGGGTTAGGAGTCAGGGTTAGGGGTTAGGGGTTGGGTTAGGGTTAGGGTTAGGGGTTAGGGTTGGGGTTAGGGTTAGGGGTTAGGGTTAGGGGTTGGGGTTAGGAGTCAGGGTTAGGGGATAGGGTTTAGGGTTTAGGGTTAGGGTTAGGGTTTAGGGTTAGGGGTTGGGGTTAGGAGTCAGGGTTAGGGGTTAGGGTTTAGGGGTTAGGGTTAGGGTTAGAGTTTAGGGTTAGGGGTTGGGGTTAGGAGTCAGGGTTAGGGGTTAGGGTTTAGGGGTTAGGGTTAGGGTTAGGGTTTAGGGTTAGGGGTTGGGGTTAGGAGTCAGGGTTAGGGGTTAGGGGTTAGGGTTAGGGTTAGGGGTTAGGGTTAGTGTTATGGTTTAGGAGTTAGGGTTAGGGTTAGGGGTTAGGGTTAGGGTTAGGCAGCATGCTACTTTCCCTACAAGTTTCCCATAGGTTGGAGAACACTGGAAATGACATCTCTCCCCCCCACCCTCCACCACCATCACCACCCCCACTGCTCTCCATCATTGCCTATCCAGATACAAAGGTGTACCAGACACTGTTGGTAAATTCCACTCACTCACTCCCAGAATACAGATCATTCGATTTTACATTCGTGATTTCTTACCACCTATTTATCATTATTGATTGATTTTTCTCCTCACTTCTCTCTCTGAGATTTGGCTCAGTATCTTGTCAAAATGCAATGTGAACACCTCCAGATGGGACTCCGATGCCCATTGGTTTAGTTGTTTTGTTGAGGTTCTGTGCACATGAAGTCAGAAACGTTCAGTTTTTACACACACACACACACACACACACACACACACAGGTTTGAGGCAAAAGCTGTTGAAAACCCTGTTTGTATGCTAAACAGAGCTGCGTGGCACTGAGGACCAGTATTCTATACTCTCTGGAATGCTGTGTTCACCAACGTTCTGAGTTCTCTAGGCCTGCATTTTGGGGACAAAGTCCTGAACTGACTGGTGAAGTGGTGGAAGATTCTCTCTCTCTCTCTCTGCCCCTCTCTCCCTCCTTCTCTCTTTCTCCCTCTCTCCCTCCCACCCTAACCCTTTCTTTTCCAAGGAAGGCAGTCGACCAGCTGCCTGGTTGCACTTAGTCTCTCAGCTCAGGTCGACCAGTTGCATTTGGTCTCAGCTGAGGTTGACCAGTTGCTTTTGGTCTCAGCGGAGGTCGACCAGTTGCTTTTGGTCTCAGCGGAGGTCGACCAGTTGCATTTGTTCTCAGCGGAGGTCGACCAGTTGCATTTGGTCTCAGCGGAGGTCGACCAGTTGCATTTGGTCTCTCAGCTCAGGTCGACCAGTTGCACTTAGTCTCTCGGCGGTGGTCGACCAGCTGCCCGGCGGCAATTGACACACGCTATTTGCCAGCAGGTGTCACTCTTGACCTATTGATGGTCTGGATCCTCTCAGCCTTCTGAAACCTGACCTTCCCTACCCCTCCCCCCACTCTCTTGGCTCCCTCCTTGCCATCTCTGCACCGCTTCTCCTCCCACCCCGTTTAGATGTTCAATGCTAACTGACTTTCTTCTTTTCTTCCCCACCACCCCAACTCCCACCCCTCCACACATTTTCCCCGTTTGGCTACAGTGCCAGAACCCTTCCTAAGGAATCTGAATTCCATCCGTCTCTGCACTTGTTCAACGTTGTTTCTCTCTTTTAAAAGTTCTTTCTTTCTTTCTTTCTTCCTTTCTTTCTTTCCTTGTCTTTCCTTTTCTTTCTTTCTTTCTTTCTTTCTTTCTTTCTTTCTTTCTTTCTTTCTGTATAGTTGGGGAGTCTTTCTAAAAATTGTTTCAACTTAAATTTCAGTTTTTCATTGACTTATGCATTTCTTTTTCCCATTGCTTCAGAAAGAAAGGAACACTCGTTTCACCAGGGGAAGCTGGGCTCAACGTTGAGTAATGACCTGCTTCTGCTGGCCCCACCTGGGACAGTACAATGCTGCCCACGGCCTTTTCCCGCCCGGGCTGCTTGCGAATTAGTCCAGCACTAAACCACCAAGCTGCTCAGGTGTGCCGTGTCGCGTCCCAGACTCGAAAAGATATCCAGGAAAGAGGTGGGTGGGAGGTGCTGGGCTTAGGGTAAGGGGTTAGGGTTAGGGGTTAGAATAAGGGTTAGGGTTAGGGTTAGGGTTAGGGGTTGGGGTTAGGAGTCAGGGTTAGGGGTTAGGGGTTGGGTTAGGGTTAGGGTTAGGGGTTAGGGTTGGGGTTAGGGTTAGGGGTTAGGGTTAGGGGTTGGGGTTAGGAGTCAGGGTTAGGGGATAGGGTTTAGGGTTTAGGGTTAGGGTTAGGGTTTAGGGTTAGGGGTTGGGGTTAGGAGTCAGGGTTAGGGGTTAGGGTTTAGGGGTTAGGGTTAGGGTTAGAGTTTAGGGTTAGGGGTTGGGGTTAGGAGTCAGGGTTAGGGGTTAGGGTTTAGGGGTTAGGGTTAGGGTTAGGGTTTAGGGTTAGGGGTTGGGGTTAGGAGTCAGGGTTAGGGGTTAGGGGTTAGGGTTAGGGTTAGGGGTTAGGGTTAGTGTTATGGTTTAGGAGTTAGGGTTAGGGTTAGGGGTTAGGGTTAGGGTTAGGCAGCATGCTACTTTCCCTACAAGTTTCCCATAGGTTGGAGAACACTGGAAATGACATCTCTCCCCCCCACCCTCCACCACCATCACCACCCCCACTGCTCTCCATCATTGCCTATCCAGATACAAAGGTGTACCAGACACTGTTGGTAAATTCCACTCACTCACTCCCAGAATACAGATCATTCGATTTTACATTCGTGATTTCTTACCACCTATTTATCATTATTGATTGATTTTTCTCCTCACTTCTCTCTCTGAGATTTGGCTCAGTATCTTGTCAAAATGCAATGTGAACACCTCCAGATGGGACTCCGATGCCCATTGGTTTAGTTGTTTTGTTGAGGTTCTGTGCACATGAAGTCAGAAACGTTCAGTTTTTACACACACACACACACACACACACACACACACAGGTTTGAGGCAAAAGCTGTTGAAAACCCTGTTTGTATGCTAAACAGAGCTGCGTGGCACTGAGGACCAGTATTCTATACTCTCTGGAATGCTGTGTTCACCAACGTTCTGAGTTCTCTAGGCCTGCATTTTGGGGACAAAGTCCTGAACTGACTGGTGAAGTGGTGGAAGATTCTCTCTCTCTCTCTGCCCCTCTCTCCCTCTCTCCCTCCTTCTCTCTTTCTCCCTCTCTCCCTCCCACCCTAACCCTTTCTTTTCCAAGGAAGGCAGTCGACCAGCTGCCTGGTTGCACTTAGTCTCTCAGCTCAGGTCGACCAGTTGCATTTGGTCTCAGCTGAGGTTGACCAGTTGCTTTTGGTCTCAGCGGAGGTCGACCAGTTGCTTTTGGTCTCAGCGGAGGTCGACCAGTTGCATTTGTTCTCAGCGGAGGTCGACCAGTTGCATTTGGTCTCAGCGGAGGTCGACCAGTTGCATTTGGTCTCTCAGCTCAGGTCGACCAGTTGCACTTAGTCTCTCGGCGGTGGTCGACCAGCTGCCCGGCGGCAATTGACACACGCTATTTGCCAGCAGGTGTCACTCTTGACCTATTGATGGTCTGGATCCTCTCAGCCTTCTGAAACCTGACCTTCCCTACCCCTCCCCCCACTCTCTTGGCTCCCTCCTTGCCATCTCTGCACCGCTTCTCCTCCCACCCCGTTTAGATGTTCAATGCTAACTGACTTTCTTCTTTTCTTCCCCACCACCCCAACTCCCACCCCTCCACACATTTTCCCCGTTTGGCTACAGTGCCAGAACCCTTCCTAAGGAATCTGAATTCCATCCGTCTCTGCACTTGTTCAACGTTGTTTCTCTCTTTTAAAAGTTCTTTCTTTCTTTCTTTCTTCCTTTCTTTCTTTCCTTGTCTTTCCTTTTCTTTCTTTCTTTCTTTCTTTCTTTCTTTCTTTCTTTCTGTATAGTTGGGGAGTCTTTCTAAAAATTGTTTCAACTTAAATTTCAGTTTTTCATTGACTTATGCATTTCTTTTTCCCATTGCTTCAGAAAGAAAGGAACACTCGTTTCACCAGGGGAAGCTGGGCTCAACGTTGAGTAATGACCTGCTTCTGCTGGCCCCACCTGGGACAGTACAATGCTGCCCACGGCCTTTTCCCGCCCGGGCTGCTTGCGAATTAGTCCAGCACTAAACCACCAAGCTGCTCAGGTGTGCCGTGTCGCGTCCCAGACTCGAAAAGATATCCAGGAAAGAGGTGGGTGGGAGGTGCTGGGCTTAGGGTAAGGGGTTAGGGTTAGGGGCTAGAATAAGGGTTAGGGTTAGGGTTAGGGTTAGGGGTTGGGGTTAGGAGTCAGGGTTAGGGGTTAGGGGTTGGGTTAGGGTTAGGGTTAGGGGTTAGGGGTTAGGGTTGGGGTTAGGGTTAGGGGTTAGGGTTAGGGGTTGGGGTTAGGAGTCAGGGTTAGGGGATAGGGTTTAGGGTTTAGGGTTAGGGTTAGGGTTTAGGGTTAGGGGTTGGGGTTAGGAGTCAGGGTTAGGGGTTAGGGGTTAGGGGTTAGGGTTAGGGTTAGGGTTTAGGGTTAGGGGTTGGGGTTAGGAGTCAGGGTTAGGGGTTAGGGTTTAGGGGTTAGGGTTAGGGTTAGGGTTTAGGGTTAGGGGTTGGGGTTAGGAGTCAGGGTTAGGGGTTAGGGGTTAGGGTTAGGGTTAGGGGTTAGGGTTAGTGTTATGGTTTAGGAGTTAGGGTTAGGGTTAGGGGTTAGGGTTAGAGTTAGGCAGCATGCTACTTTCCCTACAAGTTTCCCATAGGTTGGAGAACACTGGAAATGACATCTCTCCCCCCCACCCTCCACCACCATCACCACCCCCACTGCTCTCCATCATTGCCTATCCAGATACAAAGGTGTACCAGACACTGTTGGTAAATTCCACTCACTCACTCCCAGAATACAGATCATTCGATTTTACATTCGTGATTTCTTACCACCTATTTATCATTATTGATTGATTTTTCTCCTCACTTCTCTCTCTGAGATTTGGCTCAGTATCTTGTCAAAATGCAATGTGAACACCTCCAGATGGGACTCCGATGCCCATTGGTTTAGTTGTTTTGTTGAGGTTCTGTGCACATGAAGTCAGAAACGTTCAGTTTTTACACACACACACACACACACACACACACACAGGTTTGAGGCAAAAGCTGTTGAAAACCCTGTTTGTATGCTAAACAGAGCTGCGTGGCACTGAGGACCAGTATTCTATACTCTCTGGAATGCTGTGTTCACCAACGTTCTGAGTTCTCTAGGCCTGCATTTTGGGGACAAAGTCCTGAACTGACTGGTGAAGTGGTGGAAGATTCTCTCTCTCTCTCTCTGCCCCTCTCTCCCTCCTTCTCTCTTTCTCCCTCTCTCCCTCCCACCCTAACCCTTTCTTTTCCAAGGAAGGCAGTCGACCAGCTGCCTGGTTGCACTTAGTCTCTCAGCTCAGGTCGACCAGTTGCAGTTGGTCTCAGCTGAGGTTGACCAGTTGCTTTTGGTCTCAGCGGAGGTCGACCAGTTGCTTTTGGTCTCAGCGGAGGTCGACCAGTTGCATTTGTTCTCAGCGGAGGTCGACCAGTTGCATTTGGTCTCAGCGGAGGTCGACCAGTTGCATTTGGTCTCTCAGCTCAGGTCGACCAGTTGCACTTAGTCTCTCGGCGGTGGTCGACCAGCTGCCCGGCGGCAATTGACACACGCTATTTGCCAGCAGGTGTCACTCTTGACCTATTGATGGTCTGGATCCTCTCAGCCTTCTGAAACCTGACCTTCCCTACCCCTCCCCCCACTCTCTTGGCTCCCTCCTTGCCATCTCTGCACCGCTTCTCCTCCCACCCCGTTTAGATGTTCAATGCTAACTGACTTTCTTCTTTTCTTCCCCACCACCCCAACTCCCACCCCTCCACACATTTTCCCCGTTTGGCTACAGTGCCAGAACCCTTCCTAAGGAATCTGAATTCCATCCGTCTCTGCACTTGTTCAACGTTGTTTCTCTCTTTTAAAAGTTCTTTCTTTCTTTCTTTCTTCCTTTCTTTCTTTCCTTGTCTTTCCTTTTCTTTCTTTCTTTCTTTCTTTCTTTCTTTCTTTCTTTCTGTATAGTTGGGGAGTCTTTCTAAAAATTGTTTCAACTTAAATTTCAGTTTTTCATTGACTTATGCATTTCTTTTTCCCATTGCTTCAGAAAGAAAGGAACACTCGTTTCACCAGGGGAAGCTGGGCTCAACGTTGAGTAATGACCTGCTTCTGCTGGCCCCACCTGGGACAGTACAATGCTGCCCACGGCCTTTTCCCGCCCGGGCTGCTTGCGAATTAGTCCAGCACTAAACCACCAAGCTGCTCAGGTGTGCCGTGTCGCGTCCCAGACTCGAAAAGATATCCAGGAAAGAGGTGGGTGGGAGGTGCTGGGCTTAGGGTAAGGGGTTAGGGTTAGGGGTTAGAATAAGGGTTAGGGTTAGGGTTAGGGTTAGGGGTTGGGGTTAGGAGTCAGGGTTAGGGGTTAGGGGTTGGGTTAGGGTTAGGGTTAGGGGTTAGGGGTTAGGGTTGGGGTTAGGGTTAGGGGTTAGGGTTAGGGGTTGGGGTTAGGAGTCAGGGTTAGGGGATAGGGTTTAGGGTTTAGGGTTAGGGTTAGGGTTTAGGGTTAGGGGTTGGGGTTAGGAGTCAGGGTTAGGGGTTAGGGTTTAGGGGTTAGGGTTAGGGTTAGAGTTTAGGGTTAGGGGTTGGGGTTAGGAGTCAGGGTTAGGGGTTAGGGTTTAGGGGTTAGGGTTAGGGTTAGGGTTTAGGGTTAGGGGTTGGGGTTAGGAGTCAGGGTTAGGGGTTAGGGGTTAGGGTTAGGGTTAGGGGTTAGGGTTAGTGTTATGGTTTAGGAGTTAGGGTTAGGGTTAGGGGTTAGGGTTAGGGTTAGGCAGCATGCTACTTTCCCTACAAGTTTCCCATAGGTTGGAGAACACTGGAAATGACATCTCTCCCCCCCCACCCTCCACCACCATCACCACCCCCACTGCTCTCCATCATTGCCTATCCAGATACAAAGGTGTACCAGACACTGTTGGTAAATTCCACTCACTCACTCCCAGAATACAGATCATTCGATTTTACATTCGTGATTTCTTACCACCTATTTATCATTATTGATTGATTTTTCTCCTCACTTCTCTCTCTGAGATTTGGCTCAGTATCTTGTCAAAATGCAATGTGAACACCTCCAGATGGGACTCCGATGCCCATTGGTTTAGTTGTTTTGTTGAGGTTCTGTGCACATGAAGTCAGAAACGTTCAGTTTTTACACACACACACACACACACACACACACACACACACACACAGGTTTGAGGCAAAAGCTGTTGAAAACCCTGTTTGTATGCTAAACAGAGCTGCGTGGCACTGAGGACCAGTATTCTATACTCTCTGGAATGCTGTGTTCACCAACGTTCTGAGTTCTCTAGGCCTGCATTTTGGGGACAAAGTCCTGAACTGACTGGTGAAGTGGTGGAAGATTCTCTCTCTCTCTCTCTGCCCCTCTCTCCCTCCTTCTCTCTTTCTCCCTCTCTCCCTCCCACCCTAACCCTTTCTTTTCCAAGGAAGGCAGTCGACCAGCTGCCTGGTTGCACTTAGTCTCTCAGCTCAGGTCGACCAGTTGCATTTAGTCTCAGCTGAGGTTGACCAGTTGCTTTTGGTCTCAGCGGAGGTCGACCAGTTGCTTTTGGTCTCAGCGGAGGTCGACCAGTTGCATTTGTTCTCAGCGGAGGTCGACCAGTTGCATTTGGTCTCAGCGGAGGTCGACCAGTTGCATTTGGTCTCTCAGCTCAGGTCGACCAGTTGCACTTAGTCTCTCGGCGGTGGTCGACCAGCTGCCCGGCGGCAATTGACACACGCTATTTGCCAGCAGGTGTCACTCTTGACCTATTGATGGTCTGGATCCTCTCAGCCTTCTGAAACCTGACCTTCCCTACCCCTCCCCCCACTCTCTTGGCTCCCTCCTTGCCATCTCTGCACCGCTTCTCCTCCCACCCCGTTTAGATGTTCAATGCTAACTGACTTTCTTCTTTTCTTCCCCACCACCCCAACTCCCACCCCTCCACACATTTTCCCCGTTTGGCTACAGTGCCAGAACCCTTCCTAAGGAATCTGAATTCCATCCGTCTCTGCACTTGTTCAACGTTGTTTCTCTCTTTTAAAAGTTCTTTCTTTCTTTCTTTCTTCCTTTCTTTCTTTCCTTGTCTTTCCTTTTCTTTCTTTCTTTCTTTCTTTCTTTCTTTCTTTCTTTCTTTCTGTATAGTTGGGGAGTCTTTCTAAAAATTGTTTCAACTTAAATTTCAGTTTTTCATTGACTTATGCATTTCTTTTTCCCATTGCTTCAGAAAGAAAGGAACACTCGTTTCACCAGGGGAAGCTGGGCTCAACGTTGAGTAATGACCTGCTTCTGCTGGCCCCACCTGGGACAGTACAATGCTGCCCACGGCCTTTTCCCGCCCGGGCTGCTTGCGAATTAGTCCAGCACTAAACCACCAAGCTGCTCAGGTGTGCCGTGTCGCGTCCCAGACTCGAAAAGATATCCAGGAAAGAGGTGGGTGGGAGGTGCTGGGCTTAGGGTAAGGGGTTAGGGTTAGGGGTTAGAATAAGGGTTAGGGTTAGGGTTAGGGTTAGGGGTTGGGGTTAGGAGTCAGGGTTAGGGGTTAGGGGTTGGGTTAGGGTTAGGGTTAGGGGTTAGGGTTGGGGTTAGGGTTAGGGGTTAGGGTTAGGGGTTGGGGTTAGGAGTCAGGGTTAGGGGATAGGGTTTAGGGTTTAGGGTTAGGGTTAGGGTTTAGGGTTAGGGGTTGGGGTTAGGAGTCAGGGTTAGGGGTTAGGGTTTAGGGGTTAGGGTTAGGGTTAGAGTTTAGGGTTAGGGGTTGGGGTTAGGAGTCAGGGTTAGGGGTTAGGGTTTAGGGGTTAGGGTTAGGGTTAGGGTTTAGGGTTAGGGGTTGGGGTTAGGAGTCAGGGTTAGGGGTTAGGGGTTAGGGTTAGGGTTAGGGGTTAGGGTTAGTGTTATGGTTTAGGAGTTAGGGTTAGGGTTAGGGGTTAGGGTTAGAGTTAGGCAGCATGCTACTTTCCCTACAAGTTTCCCATAGGTTGGAGAACACTGGAAATGACATCTCTCCCCCCCACCCTCCACCACCATCACCACCCCCACTGCTCTCCATCATTGCCTATCCAGATACAAAGGTGTACCAGACACTGTTGGTAAATTCCACTCACTCACTCCCAGAATACAGATCATTCGATTTTACATTCGTGATTTCTTACCACCTATTTATCATTATTGATTGATTTTTCTCCTCACTTCTCTCTCTGAGATTTGGCTCAGTATCTTGTCAAAATGCAATGTGAACACCTCCAGATGGGACTCCGATGCCCATTGGTTTAGTTGTTTTGTTGAGGTTCTGTGCACATGAAGTCAGAAACGTTCAGTTTTTACACACACACACACACACACACACACACACACAGGTTTGAGGCAAAAGCTGTTGAAAACCCTGTTTGTATGCTAAACAGAGCTGCGTGGCACTGAGGACCAGTATTCTATACTCTCTGGAATGCTGTGTTCACCAACGTTCTGAGTTCTCTAGGCCTGCATTTTGGGGACAAAGTCCTGAACTGACTGGTGAAGTGGTGGAAGATTCTCTCTCTCTCTCTCTGCCCCTCTCTCCCTCCTTCTCTCTTTCTCCCTCTCTCCCTCCCACCCTAACCCTTTCTTTTCCAAGGAAGGCAGTCGACCAGCTGCCTGGTTGCACTTAGTCTCTCAGCTCAGGTCGACCAGTTGCATTTGGTCTCAGCTGAGGTTGACCAGTTGCTTTTGGTCTCAGCGGAGGTCGACCAGTTGCTTTTGGTCTCAGCGGAGGTCGACCAGTTGCATTTGTTCTCAGCGGAGGTCGACCAGTTGCATTTGGTCTCAGCGGAGGTCGACCAGTTGCATTTGGTCTCTCAGCTCAGGTCGACCAGTTGCACTTAGTCTCTCGGCGGTGGTCGACCAGCTGCCCGGCGGCAATTGACACACGCTATTTGCCAGCAGGTGTCACTCTTGACCTATTGATGGTCTGGATCCTCTCAGCCTTCTGAAACCTGACCTTCCCTACCCCTCCCCCCACTCTCTTGGCTCCCTCCTTGCCATCTCTGCACCGCTTCTCCTCCCACCCCGTTTAGATGTTCAATGCTAACTGACTTTCTTCTTTTCTTCCCCACCACCCCAACTCCCACCCCTCCACACATTTTCCCCGTTTGGCTACAGTGCCAGAACCCTTCCTAAGGAATCTGAATTCCATCCGTCTCTGCACTTGTTCAACGTTGTTTCTCTCTTTTAAAAGTTCTTTCTTTCTTTCTTTCTTCCTTTCTTTCTTTCCTTGTCTTTCCTTTTCTTTCTTTCTTTCTTTCTTTCTTTCTTTCTTTCTTTCTGTATAGTTGGGGAGTCTTTCTAAAAATTGTTTCAACTTAAATTTCAGTTTTTCATTGACTTATGCATTTCTTTTTCCCATTGCTTCAGAAAGAAAGGAACACTCGTTTCACCAGGGGAAGCTGGGCTCAACGTTGAGTAATGACCTGCTTCTGCTGGCCCCACCTGGGACAGTACAATGCTGCCCACGGCCTTTTCCCGCCCGGGCTGCTTGCGAATTAGTCCAGCACTAAACCACCAAGCTGCTCAGGTGTGCCGTGTCGCGTCCCAGACTCGAAAAGATATCCAGGAAAGAGGTGGGTGGGAGGTGCTGGGCTTAGGGTAAGGGGTTAGGGTTAGGGGCTAGAATAAGGGTTAGGGTTAGGGTTAGGGTTAGGGGTTGGGGTTAGGAGTCAGGGTTAGGGGTTAGGGGTTGGGTTAGGGTTAGGGTTAGGGGTTAGGGGTTAGGGTTGGGGTTAGGGTTAGGGGTTAGGGTTAGGGGTTGGGGTTAGGAGTCAGGGTTAGGGGATAGGGTTTAGGGTTTAGGGTTAGGGTTAGGGTTTAGGGTTAGGGGTTGGGGTTAGGAGTCAGGGTTAGGGGTTAGGGGTTAGGGGTTAGGGTTAGGGTTAGGGTTTAGGGTTAGGGGTTGGGGTTAGGAGTCAGGGTTAGGGGTTAGGGTTTAGGGGTTAGGGTTAGGGTTAGGGTTTAGGGTTAGGGGTTGGGGTTAGGAGTCAGGGTTAGGGGTTAGGGGTTAGGGTTAGGGTTAGGGGTTAGGGTTAGTGTTATGGTTTAGGAGTTAGGGTTAGGGTTAGGGGTTAGGGTTAGAGTTAGGCAGCATGCTACTTTCCCTACAAGTTTCCCATAGGTTGGAGAACACTGGAAATGACATCTCTCCCCCCCACCCTCCACCACCATCACCACCCCCACTGCTCTCCATCATTGCCTATCCAGATACAAAGGTGTACCAGACACTGTTGGTAAATTCCACTCACTCACTCCCAGAATACAGATCATTCGATTTTACATTCGTGATTTCTTACCACCTATTTATCATTATTGATTGATTTTTCTCCTCACTTCTCTCTCTGAGATTTGGCTCAGTATCTTGTCAAAATGCAATGTGAACACCTCCAGATGGGACTCCGATGCCCATTGGTTTAGTTGTTTTGTTGAGGTTCTGTGCACATGAAGTCAGAAACGTTCAGTTTTTACACACACACACACACACACACACACACACAGGTTTGAGGCAAAAGCTGTTGAAAACCCTGTTTGTATGCTAAACAGAGCTGCGTGGCACTGAGGACCAGTATTCTATACTCTCTGGAATGCTGTGTTCACCAACGTTCTGAGTTCTCTAGGCCTGCATTTTGGGGACAAAGTCCTGAACTGACTGGTGAAGTGGTGGAA
>NW_026698006.1:72500-85000 GCF_030435755.1 Ochotona princeps | reverse complement strand
CCCGTTTAGATGTTCAATGCTAACTGACTTTCTTCTTTTCTTCCCCACCACCCCAACTCCCACCCCTCCACACATTTTCCCCGTTTGGCTACAGTGCCAGAACCCTTCCTAAGGAATCTGAATTCCATCCGTCTCTGCACTTGTTCAACGTTGTTTCTCTCTTTTAAAAGTTCTTTCTTTCTTTCTTTCTTCCTTTCTTTCTTTCCTTGTCTTTCCTTTTCTTTCTTTCTTTCTTTCTTTCTTTCTTTCTTTCTTTCTGTATAGTTGGGGAGTCTTTCTAAAAATTGTTTCAACTTAAATTTCAGTTTTTCATTGACTTATGCATTTCTTTTTCCCATTGCTTCAGAAAGAAAGGAACACTCGTTTCACCAGGGGAAGCTGGGCTCAACGTTGAGTAATGACCTGCTTCTGCTGGCCCCACCTGGGACAGTACAATGCTGCCCACGGCCTTTTCCCGCCCGGGCTGCTTGCGAATTAGTCCAGCACTAAACCACCAAGCTGCTCAGGTGTGCCGTGTCGCGTCCCAGACTCGAAAAGATATCCAGGAAAGAGGTGGGTGGGAGGTGCTGGGCTTAGGGTAAGGGGTTAGGGTTAGGGGCTAGAATAAGGGTTAGGGTTAGGGTTAGGGTTAGGGGTTGGGGTTAGGAGTCAGGGTTAGGGGTTAGGGGTTGGGTTAGGGTTAGGGTTAGGGGTTAGGGGTTAGGGTTGGGGTTAGGGTTAGGGGTTAGGGTTAGGGGTTGGGGTTAGGAGTCAGGGTTAGGGGATAGGGTTTAGGGTTTAGGGTTAGGGTTAGGGTTTAGGGTTAGGGGTTGGGGTTAGGAGTCAGGGTTAGGGGTTAGGGGTTAGGGGTTAGGGTTAGGGTTAGGGTTTAGGGTTAGGGGTTGGGGTTAGGAGTCAGGGTTAGGGGTTAGGGTTTAGGGGTTAGGGTTAGGGTTAGGGTTTAGGGTTAGGGGTTGGGGTTAGGAGTCAGGGTTAGGGGTTAGGGGTTAGGGTTAGGGTTAGGGGTTAGGGTTAGTGTTATGGTTTAGGAGTTAGGGTTAGGGTTAGGGGTTAGGGTTAGAGTTAGGCAGCATGCTACTTTCCCTACAAGTTTCCCATAGGTTGGAGAACACTGGAAATGACATCTCTCCCCCCACCCTCCACCACCATCACCACCCCCACTGCTCTCCATCATTGCCTATCCAGATACAAAGGTGTACCAGACACTGTTGGTAAATTCCACTCACTCACTCCCAGAATACAGATCATTCGATTTTACATTCGTGATTTCTTACCACCTATTTATCATTATTGATTGATTTTTCTCCTCACTTCTCTCTCTGAGATTTGGCTCAGTATCTTGTCAAAATGCAATGTGAACACCTCCAGATGGGACTCCGATGCCCATTGGTTTAGTTGTTTTGTTGAGGTTCTGTGCACATGAAGTCAGAAACGTTCAGTTTTTACACACACACACACACACACACACACACACACAGGTTTGAGGCAAAAGCTGTTGAAAACCCTGTTTGTATGCTAAACAGAGCTGCGTGGCACTGAGGACCAGTATTCTATACTCTCTGGAATGCTGTGTTCACCAACGTTCTGAGTTCTCTAGGCCTGCATTTTGGGGACAAAGTCCTGAACTGACTGGTGAAGTGGTGGAAGATTCTCTCTCTCTCTCTCTGCCCCTCTCTCCCTCCTTCTCTCTTTCTCCCTCTCTCCCTCCCACCCTAACCCTTTCTTTTCCAAGGAAGGCAGTCGACCAGCTGCCTGGTTGCACTTAGTCTCTCAGCTCAGGTCGACCAGTTGCATTTGGTCTCAGCGGAGGTCGACCAGTTGCATTTGTTCTCAGCGGAGGTCGACCAGTTGCATTTGGTCTCAGCGGAGGTCGACCAGTTGCATTTGGTCTCTCAGCTCAGGTCGACCAGTTGCACTTAGTCTCTCGGCGGTGGTCGACCAGCTGCCCGGCGGCAATTGACACACGCTATTTGCCAGCAGGTGTCACTCTTGACCTATTGATGGTCTGGATCCTCTCAGCCTTCTGAAACCTGACCTTCCCTACCCCTCCCCCCACTCTCTTGGCTCCCTCCTTGCCATCTCTGCACCGCTTCTCCTCCCACCCCGTTTAGATGTTCAATGCTAACTGACTTTCTTCTTTTCTTCCCCACCACCCCAACTCCCACCCCTCCACACATTTTCCCCGTTTGGCTACAGTGCCAGAACCCTTCCTAAGGAATCTGAATTCCATCCGTCTCTGCACTTGTTCAACGTTGTTTCTCTCTTTTAAAAGTTCTTTCTTTCTTTCTTTCTTCCTTTCTTTCTTTCCTTGTCTTTCCTTTTCTTTCTTTCTTTCTTTCTTTCTTTCTTTCTTTCTTTCTGTATAGTTGGGGAGTCTTTCTAAAAATTGTTTCAACTTAAATTTCAGTTTTTCATTGACTTATGCATTTCTTTTTCCCATTGCTTCAGAAAGAAAGGAACACTCGTTTCACCAGGGGAAGCTGGGCTCAACGTTGAGTAATGACCTGCTTCTGCTGGCCCCACCTGGGACAGTACAATGCTGCCCACGGCCTTTTCCCGCCCGGGCTGCTTGCGAATTAGTCCAGCACTAAACCACCAAGCTGCTCAGGTGTGCCGTGTCGCGTCCCAGACTCGAAAAGATATCCAGGAAAGAGGTGGGTGGGAGGTGCTGGGCTTAGGGTAAGGGGTTAGGGTTAGGGGCTAGAATAAGGGTTAGGGTTAGGGTTAGGGTTAGGGGTTGGGGTTAGGAGTCAGGGTTAGGGGTTAGGGGTTGGGTTAGGGTTAGGGTTAGGGGTTAGGGGTTAGGGTTGGGGTTAGGGTTAGGGGTTAGGGTTAGGGGTTGGGGTTAGGAGTCAGGGTTAGGGGATAGGGTTTAGGGTTTAGGGTTAGGGTTAGGGTTTAGGGTTAGGGGTTGGGGTTAGGAGTCAGGGTTAGGGGTTAGGGGTTAGGGGTTAGGGTTAGGGTTAGGGTTTAGGGTTAGGGGTTGGGGTTAGGAGTCAGGGTTAGGGGTTAGGGTTTAGGGGTTAGGGTTAGGGTTAGGGTTTAGGGTTAGGGGTTGGGGTTAGGAGTCAGGGTTAGGGGTTAGGGGTTAGGGTTAGGGTTAGGGGTTAGGGTTAGTGTTATGGTTTAGGAGTTAGGGTTAGGGTTAGGGGTTAGGGTTAGAGTTAGGCAGCATGCTACTTTCCCTACAAGTTTCCCATAGGTTGGAGAACACTGGAAATGACATCTCTCCCCCCCACCCTCCACCACCATCACCACCCCCACTGCTCTCCATCATTGCCTATCCAGATACAAAGGTGTACCAGACACTGTTGGTAAATTCCACTCACTCACTCCCAGAATACAGATCATTCGATTTTACATTCGTGATTTCTTACCACCTATTTATCATTATTGATTGATTTTTCTCCTCACTTCTCTCTCTGAGATTTGGCTCAGTATCTTGTCAAAATGCAATGTGAACACCTCCAGATGGGACTCCGATGCCCATTGGTTTAGTTGTTTTGTTGAGGTTCTGTGCACATGAAGTCAGAAACGTTCAGTTTTTACACACACACACACACACACACACACACACAGGTTTGAGGCAAAAGCTGTTGAAAACCCTGTTTGTATGCTAAACAGAGCTGCGTGGCACTGAGGACCAGTATTCTATACTCTCTGGAATGCTGTGTTCACCAACGTTCTGAGTTCTCTAGGCCTGCATTTTGGGGACAAAGTCCTGAACTGACTGGTGAAGTGGTGGAAGATTCTCTCTCTCTCTCTCTGCCCCTCTCTCCCTCCTTCTCTCTTTCTCCCTCTCTCCCTCCCACCCTAACCCTTTCTTTTCCAAGGAAGGCAGTCGACCAGCTGCCTGGTTGCACTTAGTCTCTCAGCTCAGGTCGACCAGTTGCAGTTGGTCTCAGCTGAGGTTGACCAGTTGCTTTTGGTCTCAGCGGAGGTCGACCAGTTGCTTTTGGTCTCAGCGGAGGTCGACCAGTTGCATTTGTTCTCAGCGGAGGTCGACCAGTTGCATTTGGTCTCAGCGGAGGTCGACCAGTTGCATTTGGTCTCTCAGCTCAGGTCGACCAGTTGCACTTAGTCTCTCGGCGGTGGTCGACCAGCTGCCCGGCGGCAATTGACACACGCTATTTGCCAGCAGGTGTCACTCTTGACCTATTGATGGTCTGGATCCTCTCAGCCTTCTGAAACCTGACCTTCCCTACCCCTCCCCCCACTCTCTTGGCTCCCTCCTTGCCATCTCTGCACCGCTTCTCCTCCCACCCCGTTTAGATGTTCAATGCTAACTGACTTTCTTCTTTTCTTCCCCACCACCCCAACTCCCACCCCTCCACACATTTTCCCCGTTTGGCTACAGTGCCAGAACCCTTCCTAAGGAATCTGAATTCCATCCGTCTCTGCACTTGTTCAACGTTGTTTCTCTCTTTTAAAAGTTCTTTCTTTCTTTCTTTCTTCCTTTCTTTCTTTCCTTGTCTTTCCTTTTCTTTCTTTCTTTCTTTCTTTCTTTCTTTCTTTCTTTCTGTATAGTTGGGGAGTCTTTCTAAAAATTGTTTCAACTTAAATTTCAGTTTTTCATTGACTTATGCATTTCTTTTTCCCATTGCTTCAGAAAGAAAGGAACACTCGTTTCACCAGGGGAAGCTGGGCTCAACGTTGAGTAATGACCTGCTTCTGCTGGCCCCACCTGGGACAGTACAATGCTGCCCACGGCCTTTTCCCGCCCGGGCTGCTTGCGAATTAGTCCAGCACTAAACCACCAAGCTGCTCAGGTGTGCCGTGTCGCGTCCCAGACTCGAAAAGATATCCAGGAAAGAGGTGGGTGGGAGGTGCTGGGCTTAGGGTAAGGGGTTAGGGTTAGGGGCTAGAATAAGGGTTAGGGTTAGGGTTAGGGTTAGGGGTTGGGGTTAGGAGTCAGGGTTAGGGGTTAGGGGTTGGGTTAGGGTTAGGGTTAGGGGTTAGGGGTTAGGGTTGGGGTTAGGGTTAGGGGTTAGGGTTAGGGGTTGGGGTTAGGAGTCAGGGTTAGGGGATAGGGTTTAGGGTTTAGGGTTAGGGTTAGGGTTTAGGGTTAGGGGTTGGGGTTAGGAGTCAGGGTTAGGGGTTAGGGGTTAGGGGTTAGGGTTAGGGTTAGGGTTTAGGGTTAGGGGTTGGGGTTAGGAGTCAGGGTTAGGGGTTAGGGTTTAGGGGTTAGGGTTAGGGTTAGGGTTTAGGGTTAGGGGTTGGGGTTAGGAGTCAGGGTTAGGGGTTAGGGGTTAGGGTTAGGGTTAGGGGTTAGGGTTAGTGTTATGGTTTAGGAGTTAGGGTTAGGGTTAGGGGTTAGGGTTAGAGTTAGGCAGCATGCTACTTTCCCTACAAGTTTCCCATAGGTTGGAGAACACTGGAAATGACATCTCTCCCCCCCACCCTCCACCACCATCACCACCCCCACTGCTCTCCATCATTGCCTATCCAGATACAAAGGTGTACCAGACACTGTTGGTAAATTCCACTCACTCACTCCCAGAATACAGATCATTCGATTTTACATTCGTGATTTCTTACCACCTATTTATCATTATTGATTGATTTTTCTCCTCACTTCTCTCTCTGAGATTTGGCTCAGTATCTTGTCAAAATGCAATGTGAACACCTCCAGATGGGACTCCGATGCCCATTGGTTTAGTTGTTTTGTTGAGGTTCTGTGCACATGAAGTCAGAAACGTTCAGTTTTTACACACACACACACACACACACACACACACACAGGTTTGAGGCAAAAGCTGTTGAAAACCCTGTTTGTATGCTAAACAGAGCTGCGTGGCACTGAGGACCAGTATTCTATACTCTCTGGAATGCTGTGTTCACCAACGTTCTGAGTTCTCTAGGCCTGCATTTTGGGGACAAAGTCCTGAACTGACTGGTGAAGTGGTGGAAGATTCTCTCTCTCTCTCTCTGCCCCTCTCTCCCTCCTTCTCTCTTTCTCCCTCTCTCCCTCCCACCCTAACCCTTTCTTTTCCAAGGAAGGCAGTCGACCAGCTGCCTGGTTGCACTTAGTCTCTCAGCTCAGGTCGACCAGTTGCATTTGGTCTCAGCGGAGGTCGACCAGTTGCATTTGTTCTCAGCGGAGGTCGACCAGTTGCATTTGGTCTCAGCGGAGGTCGACCAGTTGCATTTGGTCTCTCAGCTCAGGTCGACCAGTTGCACTTAGTCTCTCGGCGGTGGTCGACCAGCTGCCCGGCGGCAATTGACACACGCTATTTGCCAGCAGGTGTCACTCTTGACCTATTGATGGTCTGGATCCTCTCAGCCTTCTGAAACCTGACCTTCCCTACCCCTCCCCCCACTCTCTTGGCTCCCTCCTTGCCATCTCTGCACCGCTTCTCCTCCCACCCCGTTTAGATGTTCAATGCTAACTGACTTTCTTCTTTTCTTCCCCACCACCCCAACTCCCACCCCTCCACACATTTTCCCCGTTTGGCTACAGTGCCAGAACCCTTCCTAAGGAATCTGAATTCCATCCGTCTCTGCACTTGTTCAACGTTGTTTCTCTCTTTTAAAAGTTCTTTCTTTCTTTCTTTCTTCCTTTCTTTCTTTCCTTGTCTTTCCTTTTCTTTCTTTCTTTCTTTCTTTCTTTCTTTCTTTCTTTCTGTATAGTTGGGGAGTCTTTCTAAAAATTGTTTCAACTTAAATTTCAGTTTTTCATTGACTTATGCATTTCTTTTTCCCATTGCTTCAGAAAGAAAGGAACACTCGTTTCACCAGGGGAAGCTGGGCTCAACGTTGAGTAATGACCTGCTTCTGCTGGCCCCACCTGGGACAGTACAATGCTGCCCACGGCCTTTTCCCGCCCGGGCTGCTTGCGAATTAGTCCAGCACTAAACCACCAAGCTGCTCAGGTGTGCCGTGTCGCGTCCCAGACTCGAAAAGATATCCAGGAAAGAGGTGGGTGGGAGGTGCTGGGCTTAGGGTAAGGGGTTAGGGTTAGGGGTTAGAATAAGGGTTAGGGTTAGGGTTAGGGTTAGGGGTTGGGGTTAGGAGTCAGGGTTAGGGGTTAGGGGTTGGGTTAGGGTTAGGGTTAGGGGTTAGGGGTTAGGGTTGGGGTTAGGGTTAGGGGTTAGGGTTAGGGGTTGGGGTTAGGAGTCAGGGTTAGGGGATAGGGTTTAGGGTTTAGGGTTAGGGTTAGGGTTTAGGGTTAGGGGTTGGGGTTAGGAGTCAGGGTTAGGGGTTAGGGTTTAGGGGTTAGGGTTAGGGTTAGAGTTTAGGGTTAGGGGTTGGGGTTAGGAGTCAGGGTTAGGGGTTAGGGTTTAGGGGTTAGGGTTAGGGTTAGGGTTTAGGGTTAGGGGTTGGGGTTAGGAGTCAGGGTTAGGGGTTAGGGGTTAGGGTTAGGGTTAGGGGTTAGGGTTAGTGTTATGGTTTAGGAGTTAGGGTTAGGGTTAGGGGTTAGGGTTAGGGTTAGGCAGCATGCTACTTTCCCTACAAGTTTCCCATAGGTTGGAGAACACTGGAAATGACATCTCTCCCCCCCACCCTCCACCACCATCACCACCCCCACTGCTCTCCATCATTGCCTATCCAGATACAAAGGTGTACCAGACACTGTTGGTAAATTCCACTCACTCACTCCCAGAATACAGATCATTCGATTTTACATTCGTGATTTCTTACCACCTATTTATCATTATTGATTGATTTTTCTCCTCACTTCTCTCTCTGAGATTTGGCTCAGTATCTTGTCAAAATGCAATGTGAACACCTCCAGATGGGACTCCGATGCCCATTGGTTTAGTTGTTTTGTTGAGGTTCTGTGCACATGAAGTCAGAAACGTTCAGTTTTTACACACACACACACACACACACACACACACACACACACAGGTTTGAGGCAAAAGCTGTTGAAAACCCTGTTTGTATGCTAAACAGAGCTGCGTGGCACTGAGGACCAGTATTCTATACTCTCTGGAATGCTGTGTTCACCAACGTTCTGAGTTCTCTAGGCCTGCATTTTGGGGACAAAGTCCTGAACTGACTGGTGAAGTGGTGGAAGATTCTCTCTCTCTCTCTCTGCCCCTCTCTCCCTCCTTCTCTCTTTCTCCCTCTCTCCCTCCCACCCTAACCCTTTCTTTTCCAAGGAAGGCAGTCGACCAGCTGCCTGGTTGCACTTAGTCTCTCAGCTCAGGTCGACCAGTTGCATTTAGTCTCAGCTGAGGTTGACCAGTTGCTTTTGGTCTCAGCGGAGGTCGACCAGTTGCTTTTGGTCTCAGCGGAGGTCGACCAGTTGCATTTGTTCTCAGCGGAGGTCGACCAGTTGCATTTGGTCTCAGCGGAGGTCGACCAGTTGCATTTGGTCTCTCAGCTCAGGTCGACCAGTTGCACTTAGTCTCTCGGCGGTGGTCGACCAGCTGCCCGGCGGCAATTGACACACGCTATTTGCCAGCAGGTGTCACTCTTGACCTATTGATGGTCTGGATCCTCTCAGCCTTCTGAAACCTGACCTTCCCTACCCCTCCCCCCACTCTCTTGGCTCCCTCCTTGCCATCTCTGCACCGCTTCTCCTCCCACCCCGTTTAGATGTTCAATGCTAACTGACTTTCTTCTTTTCTTCCCCACCACCCCAACTCCCACCCCTCCACACATTTTCCCCGTTTGGCTACAGTGCCAGAACCCTTCCTAAGGAATCTGAATTCCATCCGTCTCTGCACTTGTTCAACGTTGTTTCTCTCTTTTAAAAGTTCTTTCTTTCTTTCTTTCTTCCTTTCTTTCTTTCCTTGTCTTTCCTTTTCTTTCTTTCTTTCTTTCTTTCTTTCTTTCTTTCTTTCTTTCTGTATAGTTGGGGAGTCTTTCTAAAAATTGTTTCAACTTAAATTTCAGTTTTTCATTGACTTATGCATTTCTTTTTCCCATTGCTTCAGAAAGAAAGGAACACTCGTTTCACCAGGGGAAGCTGGGCTCAACGTTGAGTAATGACCTGCTTCTGCTGGCCCCACCTGGGACAGTACAATGCTGCCCACGGCCTTTTCCCGCCCGGGCTGCTTGCGAATTAGTCCAGCACTAAACCACCAAGCTGCTCAGGTGTGCCGTGTCGCGTCCCAGACTCGAAAAGATATCCAGGAAAGAGGTGGGTGGGAGGTGCTGGGCTTAGGGTAAGGGGTTAGGGTTAGGGGTTAGAATAAGGGTTAGGGTTAGGGTTAGGGTTAGGGGTTGGGGTTAGGAGTCAGGGTTAGGGGTTAGGGGTTGGGTTAGGGTTAGGGTTAGGGGTTAGGGTTGGGGTTAGGGTTAGGGGTTAGGGTTAGGGGTTGGGGTTAGGAGTCAGGGTTAGGGGATAGGGTTTAGGGTTTAGGGTTAGGGTTAGGGTTTAGGGTTAGGGGTTGGGGTTAGGAGTCAGGGTTAGGGGTTAGGGTTTAGGGGTTAGGGTTAGGGTTAGAGTTTAGGGTTAGGGGTTGGGGTTAGGAGTCAGGGTTAGGGGTTAGGGTTTAGGGGTTAGGGTTAGGGTTAGGGTTTAGGGTTAGGGGTTGGGGTTAGGAGTCAGGGTTAGGGGTTAGGGGTTAGGGTTAGGGTTAGGGGTTAGGGTTAGTGTTATGGTTTAGGAGTTAGGGTTAGGGTTAGGGGTTAGGGTTAGGGTTAGGCAGCATGCTACTTTCCCTACAAGTTTCCCATAGGTTGGAGAACACTGGAAATGACATCTCTCCCCCCCACCCTCCACCACCATCACCACCCCCACTGCTCTCCATCATTGCCTATCCAGATACAAAGGTGTACCAGACACTGTTGGTAAATTCCACTCACTCACTCCCAGAATACAGATCATTCGATTTTACATTCGTGATTTCTTACCACCTATTTATCATTATTGATTGATTTTTCTCCTCACTTCTCTCTCTGAGATTTGGCTCAGTATCTTGTCAAAATGCAATGTGAACACCTCCAGATGGGACTCCGATGCCCATTGGTTTAGTTGTTTTGTTGAGGTTCTGTGCACATGAAGTCAGAAACGTTCAGTTTTTACACACACACACACACACACACACACACACACAGGTTTGAGGCAAAAGCTGTTGAAAACCCTGTTTGTATGCTAAACAGAGCTGCGTGGCACTGAGGACCAGTATTCTATACTCTCTGGAATGCTGTGTTCACCAACGTTCTGAGTTCTCTAGGCCTGCATTTTGGGGACAAAGTCCTGAACTGACTGGTGAAGTGGTGGAAGATTCTCTCTCTCTCTCTCTGCCCCTCTCTCCCTCCTTCTCTCTTTCTCCCTCTCTCCCTCCCACCCTAACCCTTTCTTTTCCAAGGAAGGCAGTCGACCAGCTGCCTGGTTGCACTTAGTCTCTCAGCTCAGGTCGACCAGTTGCATTTGGTCTCAGCTGAGGTTGACCAGTTGCTTTTGGTCTCAGCGGAGGTCGACCAGTTGCTTTTGGTCTCAGCGGAGGTCGACCAGTTGCATTTGTTCTCAGCGGAGGTCGACCAGTTGCATTTGGTCTCAGCGGAGGTCGACCAGTTGCATTTGGTCTCTCAGCTCAGGTCGACCAGTTGCACTTAGTCTCTCGGCGGTGGTCGACCAGCTGCCCGGCGGCAATTGACACACGCTATTTGCCAGCAGGTGTCACTCTTGACCTATTGATGGTCTGGATCCTCTCAGCCTTCTGAAACCTGACCTTCCCTACCCCTCCCCCCACTCTCTTGGCTCCCTCCTTGCCATCTCTGCACCGCTTCTCCTCCCACCCCGTTTAGATGTTCAATGCTAACTGACTTTCTTCTTTTCTTCCCCACCACCCCAACTCCCACCCCTCCACACATTTTCCCCGTTTGGCTACAGTGCCAGAACCCTTCCTAAGGAATCTGAATTCCATCCGTCTCTGCACTTGTTCAACGTTGTTTCTCTCTTTTAAAAGTTCTTTCTTTCTTTCTTTCTTCCTTTCTTTCTTTCCTTGTCTTTCCTTTTCTTTCTTTCTTTCTTTCTTTCTTTCTTTCTTTCTGTATAGTTGGGGAGTCTTTCTAAAAATTGTTTCAACTTAAATTTCAGTTTTTCATTGACTTATGCATTTCTTTTTCCCATTGCTTCAGAAAGAAAGGAACACTCGTTTCACCAGGGGAAGCTGGGCTCAACGTTGAGTAATGACCTGCTTCTGCTGGCCCCACCTGGGACAGTACAATGCTGCCCACGGCCTTTTCCCGCCCGGGCTGCTTGCGAATTAGTCCAGCACTAAACCACCAAGCTGCTCAGGTGTGCCGTGTCGCGTCCCAGACTCGAAAAGATATCCAGGAAAGAGGTGGGTGGGAGGTGCTGGGCTTAGGGTAAGGGGTTAGGGTTAGGGGCTAGAATAAGGGTTAGGGTTAGGGTTAGGGTTAGGGGTTGGGGTTAGGAGTCAGGGTTAGGGGTTAGGGGTTGGGTTAGGGTTAGGGTTAGGGGTTAGGGGTTAGGGTTGGGGTTAGGGTTAGGGGTTAGGGTTAGGGGTTGGGGTTAGGAGTCAGGGTTAGGGGATAGGGTTTAGGGTTTAGGGTTAGGGTTAGGGTTTAGGGTTAGGGGTTGGGGTTAGGAGTCAGGGTTAGGGGTTAGGGGTTAGGGGTTAGGGTTAGGGTTAGGGTTTAGGGTTAGGGGTTGGGGTTAGGAGTCAGGGTTAGGGGTTAGGGTTTAGGGGTTAGGGTTAGGGTTAGGGTTTAGGGTTAGGGGTTGGGGTTAGGAGTCAGGGTTAGGGGTTAGGGGTTAGGGTTAGGGTTAGGGGTTAGGGTTAGTGTTATGGTTTAGGAGTTAGGGTTAGGGTTAGGGGTTAGGGTTAGAGTTAGGCAGCATGCTACTTTCCCTACAAGTTTCCCATAGGTTGGAGAACACTGGAAATGACATCTCTCCCCCCCACCCTCCACCACCATCACCACCCCCACTGCTCTCCATCATTGCCTATCCAGATACAAAGGTGTACCAGACACTGTTGGTAAATTCCACTCACTCACTCCCAGAATACAGATCATTCGATTTTACATTCGTGATTTCTTACCACCTATTTATCATTATTGATTGATTTTTCTCCTCACTTCTCTCTCTGAGATTTGGCTCAGTATCTTGTCAAAATGCAATGTGAACACCTCCAGATGGGACTCCGATGCCCATTGGTTTAGTTGTTTTGTTGAGGTTCTGTGCACATGAAGTCAGAAACGTTCAGTTTTTACACACACACACACACACACACACACACACAGGTTTGAGGCAAAAGCTGTTGAAAACCCTGTTTGTATGCTAAACAGAGCTGCGTGGCACTGAGGACCAGTATTCTATACTCTCTGGAATGCTGTGTTCACCAACGTTCTGAGTTCTCTAGGCCTGCATTTTGGGGACAAAGTCCTGAACTGACTGGTGAAGTGGTGGAAGATTCTCTCTCTCTCTCTCTGCCCCTCTCTCCCTCCTTCTCTCTTTCTCCCTCTCTCCCTCCCACCCTAACCCTTTCTTTTCCAAGGAAGGCAGTCGACCAGCTGCCTGGTTGCACTTAGTCTCTCAGCTCAGGTCGACCAGTTGCAGTTGGTCTCAGCTGAGG
>NW_026698006.1:62500-67500 GCF_030435755.1 Ochotona princeps | reverse complement strand
TAAAAGTTCTTTCTTTCTTTCTTTCTTCCTTTCTTTCTTTCCTTGTCTTTCCTTTTCTTTCTTTCTTTCTTTCTTTCTTTCTTTCTTTCTTTCTGTATAGTTGGGGAGTCTTTCTAAAAATTGTTTCAACTTAAATTTCAGTTTTTCATTGACTTATGCATTTCTTTTTCCCATTGCTTCAGAAAGAAAGGAACACTCGTTTCACCAGGGGAAGCTGGGCTCAACGTTGAGTAATGACCTGCTTCTGCTGGCCCCACCTGGGACAGTACAATGCTGCCCACGGCCTTTTCCCGCCCGGGCTGCTTGCGAATTAGTCCAGCACTAAACCACCAAGCTGCTCAGGTGTGCCGTGTCGCGTCCCAGACTCGAAAAGATATCCAGGAAAGAGGTGGGTGGGAGGTGCTGGGCTTAGGGTAAGGGGTTAGGGTTAGGGGCTAGAATAAGGGTTAGGGTTAGGGTTAGGGTTAGGGGTTGGGGTTAGGAGTCAGGGTTAGGGGTTAGGGGTTGGGTTAGGGTTAGGGTTAGGGGTTAGGGGTTAGGGTTGGGGTTAGGGTTAGGGGTTAGGGTTAGGGGTTGGGGTTAGGAGTCAGGGTTAGGGGATAGGGTTTAGGGTTTAGGGTTAGGGTTAGGGTTTAGGGTTAGGGGTTGGGGTTAGGAGTCAGGGTTAGGGGTTAGGGGTTAGGGGTTAGGGTTAGGGTTAGGGTTTAGGGTTAGGGGTTGGGGTTAGGAGTCAGGGTTAGGGGTTAGGGTTTAGGGGTTAGGGTTAGGGTTAGGGTTTAGGGTTAGGGGTTGGGGTTAGGAGTCAGGGTTAGGGGTTAGGGGTTAGGGTTAGGGTTAGGGGTTAGGGTTAGTGTTATGGTTTAGGAGTTAGGGTTAGGGTTAGGGGTTAGGGTTAGAGTTAGGCAGCATGCTACTTTCCCTACAAGTTTCCCATAGGTTGGAGAACACTGGAAATGACATCTCTCCCCCCACCCTCCACCACCATCACCACCCCCACTGCTCTCCATCATTGCCTATCCAGATACAAAGGTGTACCAGACACTGTTGGTAAATTCCACTCACTCACTCCCAGAATACAGATCATTCGATTTTACATTCGTGATTTCTTACCACCTATTTATCATTATTGATTGATTTTTCTCCTCACTTCTCTCTCTGAGATTTGGCTCAGTATCTTGTCAAAATGCAATGTGAACACCTCCAGATGGGACTCCGATGCCCATTGGTTTAGTTGTTTTGTTGAGGTTCTGTGCACATGAAGTCAGAAACGTTCAGTTTTTACACACACACACACACACACACACACACACAGGTTTGAGGCAAAAGCTGTTGAAAACCCTGTTTGTATGCTAAACAGAGCTGCGTGGCACTGAGGACCAGTATTCTATACTCTCTGGAATGCTGTGTTCACCAACGTTCTGAGTTCTCTAGGCCTGCATTTTGGGGACAAAGTCCTGAACTGACTGGTGAAGTGGTGGAAGATTCTCTCTCTCTCTCTCTGCCCCTCTCTCCCTCCTTCTCTCTTTCTCCCTCTCTCCCTCCCACCCTAACCCTTTCTTTTCCAAGGAAGGCAGTCGACCAGCTGCCTGGTTGCACTTAGTCTCTCAGCTCAGGTCGACCAGTTGCAGTTGGTCTCAGCTGAGGTTGACCAGTTGCTTTTGGTCTCAGCGGAGGTCGACCAGTTGCTTTTGGTCTCAGCGGAGGTCGACCAGTTGCATTTGTTCTCAGCGGAGGTCGACCAGTTGCATTTGGTCTCAGCGGAGGTCGACCAGTTGCATTTGGTCTCTCAGCTCAGGTCGACCAGTTGCACTTAGTCTCTCGGCGGTGGTCGACCAGCTGCCCGGCGGCAATTGACACACGCTATTTGCCAGCAGGTGTCACTCTTGACCTATTGATGGTCTGGATCCTCTCAGCCTTCTGAAACCTGACCTTCCCTACCCCTCCCCCCACTCTCTTGGCTCCCTCCTTGCCATCTCTGCACCGCTTCTCCTCCCACCCCGTTTAGATGTTCAATGCTAACTGACTTTCTTCTTTTCTTCCCCACCACCCCAACTCCCACCCCTCCACACATTTTCCCCGTTTGGCTACAGTGCCAGAACCCTTCCTAAGGAATCTGAATTCCATCCATCTCTGCACTTGTTCAACGTTGTTTCTCTCTTTTAAAAGTTCTTTCTTTCTTTCTTTCTTCCTTTCTTTCTTTCCTTGTCTTTCCTTTTCTTTCTTTCTTTCTTTCTTTCTTTCTTTCTTTCTTTCTGTATAGTTGGGGAGTCTTTCTAAAAATTGTTTCAACTTAAATTTCAGTTTTTCATTGACTTATGCATTTCTTTTTCCCATTGCTTCAGAAAGAAAGGAACACTCGTTTCACCAGGGGAAGCTGGGCTCAACGTTGAGTAATGACCTGCTTCTGCTGGCCCCACCTGGGACAGTACAATGCTGCCCACAGCCTTTTCCCGCCCGGGCTGCTTGCGAATTAGTCCAGCACTAAACCACCAAGCTGCTCAGGTGTGCCGTGTCGCGTCCCAGACTCGAAAAGATATCCAGGAAAGAGGTGGGGGGGGAGCTGCTGGGCTTAGGGTAAGGGGTTAGGGTTAGGGGCTAGAATAAGGGTTAGGGTTAGGGTTAGGGTTTGGGGTTGGGGTTAGGAGTCAGGGTTAGGAGTTAGGGTTAGGGGTTAGGGTTAGGAGTCAGGGTTAGGGGTTAGGGTTAGGGGTTAGGGTTAGGAGTCAGGGTTGGGGGTTAGGGGTTAGGGGTTAGGGGTTAGGGGTTAGGGTTTAGGGGTTAGGGGTTAGGGGTTAGGGTTAGGGTTAGGGTTAGGGGTTAGGGTTAGGGGTAAGGGTTAGGGGTTAGGGTTAGGGGTTAGGGTTAGGGGTTGGGGTTAGGAGTCAGGGTTAGGGTTTAGGGGTTAGGGTTAGGGTTAGAGTTTAGGGTTAGGGGTTGGGGTTAGGAGTCAGGGTTAGGGGTTAGGGTTTAGGGGTTAGGGTTAGGGTTAGGGTTTAGGGTTAGGGGTTGGGGTTAGGAGTCAGGGTTAGGGGTTAGGGGTTAGGGTTAGGGTTAGGGGTTAGGGTTAGTGTTATGGTTTAGGAGTTAGGGTTAGGGTTAGGGGTTAGGGTTAGGGTTAGGCAGCATGCTACTTTCCCTACAAGTTTCCCATAGGTTGGAGAACACTGGAAATGACATCTCTCCCCCCCACCCTCCACCACCATCACCACCCCCACTGCTCTCCATCATTGCCTATCCAGATACAAAGGTGTACCAGACACTGTTGGTAAATTCCACTCACTCACTCCCAGAATACAGATCATTCGATTTTACATTCGTGATTTCTTACCACCTATTTATCATTATTGATTGATTTTTCTCCTCACTTCTCTCTCTGAGATTTGGCTCAGTATCTTGTCAAAATGCAATGTGAACACCTCCAGATGGGACTCCGATGCCCATTGGTTTAGTTGTTTTGTTGAGGTTCTGTGCACATGAAGTCAGAAACGTTCAGTTTTTACACACACACACACACACACACACACACACACACACACACAGGTTTGAGGCAAAAGCTGTTGAAAACCCTGTTTGTATGCTAAACAGAGCTGCGTGGCACTGAGGACCAGTATTCTATACTCTCTGGAATGCTGTGTTCACCAACGTTCTGAGTTCTCTAGGCCTGCATTTTGGGGACAAAGTCCTGAACTGACTGGTGAAGTGGTGGAAGATTCTCTCTCTCTCTCTCTGCCCCTCTCTCCCTCCTTCTCTCTTTCTCCCTCTCTCCCTCCCACCCTAACCCTTTCTTTTCCAAGGAAGGCAGTCGACCAGCTGCCTGGTTGCACTTAGTCTCTCAGCTCAGGTCGACCAGTTGCAGTTGGTCTCAGCTGAGGTTGACCAGTTGCTTTTGGTCTCAGCGGAGGTCGACCAGTTGCTTTTGGTCTCAGCGGAGGTCGACCAGTTGCATTTGTTCTCAGCGGAGGTCGACCAGTTGCATTTGGTCTCAGCGGAGGTCGACCAGTTGCATTTGGTCTCTCAGCTCAGGTCGACCAGTTGCACTTAGTCTCTCGGCGGTGGTCGACCAGCTGCCCGGCGGCAATTGACACACGCTATTTGCCAGCAGGTGTCACTCTTGACCTATTGATGGTCTGGATCCTCTCAGCCTTCTGAAACCTGACCTTCCCTACCCCTCCCCCCACTCTCTTGGCTCCCTCCTTGCCATCTCTGCACCGCTTCTCCTCCCACCCCGTTTAGATGTTCAATGCTAACTGACTTTCTTCTTTTCTTCCCCACCACCCCAACTCCCACCCCTCCACACATTTTCCCCGTTTGGCTACAGTGCCAGAACCCTTCCTAAGGAATCTGAATTCCATCCATCTCTGCACTTGTTCAACGTTGTTTCTCTCTTTTAAAAGTTCTTTCTTTCTTTCTTTCTTCCTTTCTTTCTTTCCTTGTCTTTCCTTTTCTTTCTTTCTTTCTTTCTTTCTTTCTTTCTTTCTGTATAGTTGGGGAGTCTTTCTAAAAATTGTTTCAACTTAAATTTCAGTTTTTCATTGACTTATGCATTTCTTTTTCCCATTGCTTCAGAAAGAAAGGAACACTCGTTTCACCAGGGGAAGCTGGGCTCAACGTTGAGTAATGACCTGCTTCTGCTGGCCCCACCTGGGACAGTACAATGCTGCCCACAGCCTTTTCCCGCCCGGGCTGCTTGCGAATTAGTCCAGCACTAAACCACCAAGCTGCTCAGGTGTGCCGTGTCGCGTCCCAGACTCGAAAAGATATCCAGGAAAGAGGTGGGGGGGGAGCTGCTGGGCTTAGGGTAAGGGGTTAGGGTTAGGGGCTAGAATAAGGGTTAGGGTTAGGGTTAGGGTTTGGGGTTGGGGTTAGGAGTCAGGGTTAGGAGTTAGGGTTAGGGGTTAGGGTTAGGAGTCAGGGTTAGGGGTTAGGGTTAGGGGTTAGGGTTAGGAGTCAGGGTTGGGGGTTAGGGGTTAGGGGTTAGGGGTTAGGGGTTAGGGTTTAGG
>NW_026698006.1:52500-60000 GCF_030435755.1 Ochotona princeps | reverse complement strand
TAGGGTTAGGGTTAGGCAGCATGCTACTTTCCCTACAAGTTTCCCATAGGTTGGAGAACACTGGAAATGACATCTCTCCCCCCCACCCTCCACCACCATCACCACCCCCACTGCTCTCCATCATTGCCTATCCAGATACAAAGGTGTACCAGACACTGTTGGTAAATTCCACTCACTCACTCCCAGAATACAGATCATTCGATTTTACATTCGTGATTTCTTACCACCTATTTATCATTATTGATTGATTTTTCTCCTCACTTCTCTCTCTGAGATTTGGCTCAGTATCTTGTCAAAATGCAATGTGAACACCTCCAGATGGGACTCCGATGCCCATTGGTTTAGTTGTTTTGTTGAGGTTCTGTGCACATGAAGTCAGAAACGTTCAGTTTTTACACACACACACACACACACACACACACACACACACACACAGGTTTGAGGCAAAAGCTGTTGAAAACCCTGTTTGTATGCTAAACAGAGCTGCGTGGCACTGAGGACCAGTATTCTATACTCTCTGGAATGCTGTGTTCACCAACGTTCTGAGTTCTCTAGGCCTGCATTTTGGGGACAAAGTCCTGAACTGACTGGTGAAGTGGTGGAAGATTCTCTCTCTCTCTCTCTGCCCCTCTCTCCCTCCTTCTCTCTTTCTCCCTCTCTCCCTCCCACCCTAACCCTTTCTTTTCCAAGGAAGGCAGTCGACCAGCTGCCTGGTTGCACTTAGTCTCTCAGCTCAGGTCGACCAGTTGCAGTTGGTCTCAGCTGAGGTTGACCAGTTGCTTTTGGTCTCAGCGGAGGTCGACCAGTTGCTTTTGGTCTCAGCGGAGGTCGACCAGTTGCATTTGTTCTCAGCGGAGGTCGACCAGTTGCATTTGGTCTCAGCGGAGGTCGACCAGTTGCATTTGGTCTCTCAGCTCAGGTCGACCAGTTGCACTTAGTCTCTCGGCGGTGGTCGACCAGCTGCCCGGCGGCAATTGACACACGCTATTTGCCAGCAGGTGTCACTCTTGACCTATTGATGGTCTGGATCCTCTCAGCCTTCTGAAACCTGACCTTCCCTACCCCTCCCCCCACTCTCTTGGCTCCCTCCTTGCCATCTCTGCACCGCTTCTCCTCCCACCCCGTTTAGATGTTCAATGCTAACTGACTTTCTTCTTTTCTTCCCCACCACCCCAACTCCCACCCCTCCACACATTTTCCCCGTTTGGCTACAGTGCCAGAACCCTTCCTAAGGAATCTGAATTCCATCCGTCTCTGCACTTGTTCAACGTTGTTTCTCTCTTTTAAAAGTTCTTTCTTTCTTTCTTTCTTCCTTTCTTTCTTTCCTTGTCTTTCCTTTTCTTTCTTTCTTTCTTTCTTTCTTTCTTTCTTTCTTTCTTTCTTTCTGTATAGTTGGGGAGTCTTTCTAAAAATTGTTTCAACTTAAATTTCAGTTTTTCATTGACTTATGCATTTCTTTTTCCCATTGCTTCAGAAAGAAAGGAACACTCGTTTCACCAGGGGAAGCTGGGCTCAACGTTGAGTAATGACCTGCTTCTGCTGGCCCCACCTGGGACAGTACAATGCTGCCCACGGCCTTTTCCCGCCCGGGCTGCTTGCGAATTAGTCCAGCACTAAACCACCAAGCTGCTCAGGTGTGCCGTGTCGCGTCCCAGACTCGAAAAGATATCCAGGAAAGAGGTGGGTGGGAGGTGCTGGGCTTAGGGTAAGGGGTTAGGGTTAGGGGTTAGAATAAGGGTTAGGGTTAGGGTTAGGGTTAGGGGTTGGGGTTAGGAGTCAGGGTTAGGGGTTAGGGGTTGGGTTAGGGTTAGGGTTAGGGGTTAGGGTTGGGGTTAGGGTTAGGGGTTAGGGTTAGGGGTTGGGGTTAGGAGTCAGGGTTAGGGGATAGGGTTTAGGGTTTAGGGTTAGGGTTAGGGTTTAGGGTTAGGGGTTGGGGTTAGGAGTCAGGGTTAGGGGTTAGGGTTTAGGGGTTAGGGTTAGGGTTAGAGTTTAGGGTTAGGGGTTGGGGTTAGGAGTCAGGGTTAGGGGTTAGGGTTTAGGGGTTAGGGTTAGGGTTAGGGTTTAGGGTTAGGGGTTGGGGTTAGGAGTCAGGGTTAGGGGTTAGGGGTTAGGGTTAGGGTTAGGGGTTAGGGTTAGTGTTATGGTTTAGGAGTTAGGGTTAGGGTTAGGGGTTAGGGTTAGGGTTAGGCAGCATGCTACTTTCCCTACAAGTTTCCCATAGGTTGGAGAACACTGGAAATGACATCTCTCCCCCCCACCCTCCACCACCATCACCACCCCCACTGCTCTCCATCATTGCCTATCCAGATACAAAGGTGTACCAGACACTGTTGGTAAATTCCACTCACTCACTCCCAGAATACAGATCATTCGATTTTACATTCGTGATTTCTTACCACCTATTTATCATTATTGATTGATTTTTCTCCTCACTTCTCTCTCTGAGATTTGGCTCAGTATCTTGTCAAAATGCAATGTGAACACCTCCAGATGGGACTCCGATGCCCATTGGTTTAGTTGTTTTGTTGAGGTTCTGTGCACATGAAGTCAGAAACGTTCAGTTTTTACACACACACACACACACACACACACACACACAGGTTTGAGGCAAAAGCTGTTGAAAACCCTGTTTGTATGCTAAACAGAGCTGCGTGGCACTGAGGACCAGTATTCTATACTCTCTGGAATGCTGTGTTCACCAACGTTCTGAGTTCTCTAGGCCTGCATTTTGGGGACAAAGTCCTGAACTGACTGGTGAAGTGGTGGAAGATTCTCTCTCTCTCTCTCTGCCCCTCTCTCCCTCCTTCTCTCTTTCTCCCTCTCTCCCTCCCACCCTAACCCTTTCTTTTCCAAGGAAGGCAGTCGACCAGCTGCCTGGTTGCACTTAGTCTCTCAGCTCAGGTCGACCAGTTGCATTTGGTCTCAGCTGAGGTTGACCAGTTGCTTTTGGTCTCAGCGGAGGTCGACCAGTTGCTTTTGGTCTCAGCGGAGGTCGACCAGTTGCATTTGTTCTCAGCGGAGGTCGACCAGTTGCATTTGGTCTCAGCGGAGGTCGACCAGTTGCATTTGGTCTCTCAGCTCAGGTCGACCAGTTGCACTTAGTCTCTCGGCGGTGGTCGACCAGCTGCCCGGCGGCAATTGACACACGCTATTTGCCAGCAGGTGTCACTCTTGACCTATTGATGGTCTGGATCCTCTCAGCCTTCTGAAACCTGACCTTCCCTACCCCTCCCCCCACTCTCTTGGCTCCCTCCTTGCCATCTCTGCACCGCTTCTCCTCCCACCCCGTTTAGATGTTCAATGCTAACTGACTTTCTTCTTTTCTTCCCCACCACCCCAACTCCCACCCCTCCACACATTTTCCCCGTTTGGCTACAGTGCCAGAACCCTTCCTAAGGAATCTGAATTCCATCCGTCTCTGCACTTGTTCAACGTTGTTTCTCTCTTTTAAAAGTTCTTTCTTTCTTTCTTTCTTCCTTTCTTTCTTTCCTTGTCTTTCCTTTTCTTTCTTTCTTTCTTTCTTTCTTTCTTTCTTTCTTTCTGTATAGTTGGGGAGTCTTTCTAAAAATTGTTTCAACTTAAATTTCAGTTTTTCATTGACTTATGCATTTCTTTTTCCCATTGCTTCAGAAAGAAAGGAACACTCGTTTCACCAGGGGAAGCTGGGCTCAACGTTGAGTAATGACCTGCTTCTGCTGGCCCCACCTGGGACAGTACAATGCTGCCCACGGCCTTTTCCCGCCCGGGCTGCTTGCGAATTAGTCCAGCACTAAACCACCAAGCTGCTCAGGTGTGCCGTGTCGCGTCCCAGACTCGAAAAGATATCCAGGAAAGAGGTGGGTGGGAGGTGCTGGGCTTAGGGTAAGGGGTTAGGGTTAGGGGCTAGAATAAGGGTTAGGGTTAGGGTTAGGGTTAGGGGTTGGGGTTAGGAGTCAGGGTTAGGGGTTAGGGGTTGGGTTAGGGTTAGGGTTAGGGGTTAGGGGTTAGGGTTGGGGTTAGGGTTAGGGGTTAGGGTTAGGGGTTGGGGTTAGGAGTCAGGGTTAGGGGATAGGGTTTAGGGTTTAGGGTTAGGGTTAGGGTTTAGGGTTAGGGGTTGGGGTTAGGAGTCAGGGTTAGGGGTTAGGGGTTAGGGGTTAGGGTTAGGGTTAGGGTTTAGGGTTAGGGGTTGGGGTTAGGAGTCAGGGTTAGGGGTTAGGGTTTAGGGGTTAGGGTTAGGGTTAGGGTTTAGGGTTAGGGGTTGGGGTTAGGAGTCAGGGTTAGGGGTTAGGGGTTAGGGTTAGGGTTAGGGGTTAGGGTTAGTGTTATGGTTTAGGAGTTAGGGTTAGGGTTAGGGGTTAGGGTTAGAGTTAGGCAGCATGCTACTTTCCCTACAAGTTTCCCATAGGTTGGAGAACACTGGAAATGACATCTCTCCCCCCCACCCTCCACCACCATCACCACCCCCACTGCTCTCCATCATTGCCTATCCAGATACAAAGGTGTACCAGACACTGTTGGTAAATTCCACTCACTCACTCCCAGAATACAGATCATTCGATTTTACATTCGTGATTTCTTACCACCTATTTATCATTATTGATTGATTTTTCTCCTCACTTCTCTCTCTGAGATTTGGCTCAGTATCTTGTCAAAATGCAATGTGAACACCTCCAGATGGGACTCCGATGCCCATTGGTTTAGTTGTTTTGTTGAGGTTCTGTGCACATGAAGTCAGAAACGTTCAGTTTTTACACACACACACACACACACACACACACACAGGTTTGAGGCAAAAGCTGTTGAAAACCCTGTTTGTATGCTAAACAGAGCTGCGTGGCACTGAGGACCAGTATTCTATACTCTCTGGAATGCTGTGTTCACCAACGTTCTGAGTTCTCTAGGCCTGCATTTTGGGGACAAAGTCCTGAACTGACTGGTGAAGTGGTGGAAGATTCTCTCTCTCTCTCTCTGCCCCTCTCTCCCTCCTTCTCTCTTTCTCCCTCTCTCCCTCCCACCCTAACCCTTTCTTTTCCAAGGAAGGCAGTCGACCAGCTGCCTGGTTGCACTTAGTCTCTCAGCTCAGGTCGACCAGTTGCAGTTGGTCTCAGCTGAGGTTGACCAGTTGCTTTTGGTCTCAGCGGAGGTCGACCAGTTGCTTTTGGTCTCAGCGGAGGTCGACCAGTTGCATTTGTTCTCAGCGGAGGTCGACCAGTTGCATTTGGTCTCAGCGGAGGTCGACCAGTTGCATTTGGTCTCTCAGCTCAGGTCGACCAGTTGCACTTAGTCTCTCGGCGGTGGTCGACCAGCTGCCCGGCGGCAATTGACACACGCTATTTGCCAGCAGGTGTCACTCTTGACCTATTGATGGTCTGGATCCTCTCAGCCTTCTGAAACCTGACCTTCCCTACCCCTCCCCCCACTCTCTTGGCTCCCTCCTTGCCATCTCTGCACCGCTTCTCCTCCCACCCCGTTTAGATGTTCAATGCTAACTGACTTTCTTCTTTTCTTCCCCACCACCCCAACTCCCACCCCTCCACACATTTTCCCCGTTTGGCTACAGTGCCAGAACCCTTCCTAAGGAATCTGAATTCCATCCGTCTCTGCACTTGTTCAACGTTGTTTCTCTCTTTTAAAAGTTCTTTCTTTCTTTCTTTCTTCCTTTCTTTCTTTCCTTGTCTTTCCTTTTCTTTCTTTCTTTCTTTCTTTCTTTCTTTCTTTCTGTATAGTTGGGGAGTCTTTCTAAAAATTGTTTCAACTTAAATTTCAGTTTTTCATTGACTTATGCATTTCTTTTTCCCATTGCTTCAGAAAGAAAGGAACACTCGTTTCACCAGGGGAAGCTGGGCTCAACGTTGAGTAATGACCTGCTTCTGCTGGCCCCACCTGGGACAGTACAATGCTGCCCACGGCCTTTTCCCGCCCGGGCTGCTTGCGAATTAGTCCAGCACTAAACCACCAAGCTGCTCAGGTGTGCCGTGTCGCGTCCCAGACTCGAAAAGATATCCAGGAAAGAGGTGGGTGGGAGGTGCTGGGCTTAGGGTAAGGGGTTAGGGTTAGGGGCTAGAATAAGGGTTAGGGTTAGGGTTAGGGTTAGGGGTTGGGGTTAGGAGTCAGGGTTAGGGGTTAGGGGTTGGGTTAGGGTTAGGGTTAGGGGTTAGGGGTTAGGGTTGGGGTTAGGGTTAGGGGTTAGGGTTAGGGGTTGGGGTTAGGAGTCAGGGTTAGGGGATAGGGTTTAGGGTTTAGGGTTAGGGTTAGGGTTTAGGGTTAGGGGTTGGGGTTAGGAGTCAGGGTTAGGGGTTAGGGGTTAGGGGTTAGGGTTAGGGTTAGGGTTTAGGGTTAGGGGTTGGGGTTAGGAGTCAGGGTTAGGGGTTAGGGTTTAGGGGTTAGGGTTAGGGTTAGGGTTTAGGGTTAGGGGTTGGGGTTAGGAGTCAGGGTTAGGGGTTAGGGGTTAGGGTTAGGGTTAGGGGTTAGGGTTAGTGTTATGGTTTAGGAGTTAGGGTTAGGGTTAGGGGTTAGGGTTAGAGTTAGGCAGCATGCTACTTTCCCTACAAGTTTCCCATAGGTTGGAGAACACTGGAAATGACATCTCTCCCCCCCACCCTCCACCACCATCACCACCCCCACTGCTCTCCATCATTGCCTATCCAGATACAAAGGTGTACCAGACACTGTTGGTAAATTCCACTCACTCACTCCCAGAATACAGATCATTCGATTTTACATTCGTGATTTCTTACCACCTATTTATCATTATTGATTGATTTTTCTCCTCACTTCTCTCTCTGAGATTTGGCTCAGTATCTTGTCAAAATGCAATGTGAACACCTCCAGATGGGACTCCGATGCCCATTGGTTTAGTTGTTTTGTTGAGGTTCTGTGCACATGAAGTCAGAAACGTTCAGTTTTTACACACACACACACACACACACACACACACAGGTTTGAGGCAAAAGCTGTTGAAAACCCTGTTTGTATGCTAAACAGAGCTGCGTGGCACTGAGGACCAGTATTCTATACTCTCTGGAATGCTGTGTTCACCAACGTTCTGAGTTCTCTAGGCCTGCATTTTGGGGACAAAGTCCTGAACTGACTGGTGAAGTGGTGGAAGATTCTCTCTCTCTCTCTCTGCCCCTCTCTCCCTCCTTCTCTCTTTCTCCCTCTCTCCCTCCCACCCTAACCCTTTCTTTTCCAAGGAAGGCAGTCGACCAGCTGCCTGGTTGCACTTAGTCTCTCAGCTCAGGTCGACCAGTTGCAGTTGGTCTCAGCTGAGGTTGACCAGTTGCTTTTGGTCTCAGCGGAGGTCGACCAGTTGCTTTTGGTCTCAGCGGAGGTCGACCAGTTGCATTTGTTCTCAGCGGAGGTCGACCAGTTGCATTTGGTCTCAGCGGAGGTCGACCAGTTGCATTTGGTCTCTCAGCTCAGGTCGACCAGTTGCACTTAGTCTCTCGGCGGTGGTCGACCAGCTGCCCGGCGGCAATTGACACACGCTATTTGCCAGCAGGTGTCACTCTTGACCTATTG
>NW_026698006.1:45000-47500 GCF_030435755.1 Ochotona princeps | reverse complement strand
CAACGTTGAGTAATGACCTGCTTCTGCTGGCCCCACCTGGGACAGTACAATGCTGCCCACGGCCTTTTCCCGCCCGGGCTGCTTGCGAATTAGTCCAGCACTAAACCACCAAGCTGCTCAGGTGTGCCGTGTCGCGTCCCAGACTCGAAAAGATATCCAGGAAAGAGGTGGGTGGGAGGTGCTGGGCTTAGGGTAAGGGGTTAGGGTTAGGGGCTAGAATAAGGGTTAGGGTTAGGGTTAGGGTTAGGGGTTGGGGTTAGGAGTCAGGGTTAGGGGTTAGGGGTTGGGTTAGGGTTAGGGTTAGGGGTTAGGGGTTAGGGTTGGGGTTAGGGTTAGGGGTTAGGGTTAGGGGTTGGGGTTAGGAGTCAGGGTTAGGGGATAGGGTTTAGGGTTTAGGGTTAGGGTTAGGGTTTAGGGTTAGGGGTTGGGGTTAGGAGTCAGGGTTAGGGGTTAGGGGTTAGGGGTTAGGGTTAGGGTTAGGGTTTAGGGTTAGGGGTTGGGGTTAGGAGTCAGGGTTAGGGGTTAGGGTTTAGGGGTTAGGGTTAGGGTTAGGGTTTAGGGTTAGGGGTTGGGGTTAGGAGTCAGGGTTAGGGGTTAGGGGTTAGGGTTAGGGTTAGGGGTTAGGGTTAGTGTTATGGTTTAGGAGTTAGGGTTAGGGTTAGGGGTTAGGGTTAGAGTTAGGCAGCATGCTACTTTCCCTACAAGTTTCCCATAGGTTGGAGAACACTGGAAATGACATCTCTCCCCCCACCCTCCACCACCATCACCACCCCCACTGCTCTCCATCATTGCCTATCCAGATACAAAGGTGTACCAGACACTGTTGGTAAATTCCACTCACTCACTCCCAGAATACAGATCATTCGATTTTACATTCGTGATTTCTTACCACCTATTTATCATTATTGATTGATTTTTCTCCTCACTTCTCTCTCTGAGATTTGGCTCAGTATCTTGTCAAAATGCAATGTGAACACCTCCAGATGGGACTCCGATGCCCATTGGTTTAGTTGTTTTGTTGAGGTTCTGTGCACATGAAGTCAGAAACGTTCAGTTTTTACACACACACACACACACACACACACACACAGGTTTGAGGCAAAAGCTGTTGAAAACCCTGTTTGTATGCTAAACAGAGCTGCGTGGCACTGAGGACCAGTATTCTATACTCTCTGGAATGCTGTGTTCACCAACGTTCTGAGTTCTCTAGGCCTGCATTTTGGGGACAAAGTCCTGAACTGACTGGTGAAGTGGTGGAAGATTCTCTCTCTCTCTCTCTGCCCCTCTCTCCCTCCTTCTCTCTTTCTCCCTCTCTCCCTCCCACCCTAACCCTTTCTTTTCCAAGGAAGGCAGTCGACCAGCTGCCTGGTTGCACTTAGTCTCTCAGCTCAGGTCGACCAGTTGCAGTTGGTCTCAGCTGAGGTTGACCAGTTGCTTTTGGTCTCAGCGGAGGTCGACCAGTTGCTTTTGGTCTCAGCGGAGGTCGACCAGTTGCATTTGTTCTCAGCGGAGGTCGACCAGTTGCATTTGGTCTCAGCGGAGGTCGACCAGTTGCATTTGGTCTCTCAGCTCAGGTCGACCAGTTGCACTTAGTCTCTCGGCGGTGGTCGACCAGCTGCCCGGCGGCAATTGACACACGCTATTTGCCAGCAGGTGTCACTCTTGACCTATTGATGGTCTGGATCCTCTCAGCCTTCTGAAACCTGACCTTCCCTACCCCTCCCCCCACTCTCTTGGCTCCCTCCTTGCCATCTCTGCACCGCTTCTCCTCCCACCCCGTTTAGATGTTCAATGCTAACTGACTTTCTTCTTTTCTTCCCCACCACCCCAACTCCCACCCCTCCACACATTTTCCCCGTTTGGCTACAGTGCCAGAACCCTTCCTAAGGAATCTGAATTCCATCCATCTCTGCACTTGTTCAACGTTGTTTCTCTCTTTTAAAAGTTCTTTCTTTCTTTCTTTCTTCCTTTCTTTCTTTCCTTGTCTTTCCTTTTCTTTCTTTCTTTCTTTCTTTCTTTCTTTCTTTCTTTCTGTATAGTTGGGGAGTCTTTCTAAAAATTGTTTCAACTTAAATTTCAGTTTTTCATTGACTTATGCATTTCTTTTTCCCATTGCTTCAGAAAGAAAGGAACACTCGTTTCACCAGGGGAAGCTGGGCTCAACGTTGAGTAATGACCTGCTTCTGCTGGCCCCACCTGGGACAGTACAATGCTGCCCACAGCCTTTTCCCGCCCGGGCTGCTTGCGAATTAGTCCAGCACTAAACCACCAAGCTGCTCAGGTGTGCCGTGTCGCGTCCCAGACTCGAAAAGATATCCAGGAAAGAGGTGGGGGGGGAGCTGCTGGGCTTAGGGTAAGGGGTTAGGGTTAGGGGCTAGAATAAGGGTTAGGGTTAGGGTTAGGGTTTGGGGTTGGGGTTAGGAGTCAGGGTTAGGAGTTAGGGTTAGGGGTTAGGGTTAGGAGTCAGGGTTAGGGGTTAGGGTTAGGGGTTAGGGTTAGG
>NW_026698006.1:37500-40000 GCF_030435755.1 Ochotona princeps | reverse complement strand
GAGATTTGGCTCAGTATCTTGTCAAAATGCAATGTGAACACCTCCAGATGGGACTCCGATGCCCATTGGTTTAGTTGTTTTGTTGAGGTTCTGTGCACATGAAGTCAGAAACGTTCAGTTTTTACACACACACACACACACACACACACACACACAGGTTTGAGGCAAAAGCTGTTGAAAACCCTGTTTGTATGCTAAACAGAGCTGCGTGGCACTGAGGACCAGTATTCTATACTCTCTGGAATGCTGTGTTCACCAACGTTCTGAGTTCTCTAGGCCTGCATTTTGGGGACAAAGTCCTGAACTGACTGGTGAAGTGGTGGAAGATTCTCTCTCTCTCTCTCTGCCCCTCTCTCCCTCCTTCTCTCTTTCTCCCTCTCTCCCTCCCACCCTAACCCTTTCTTTTCCAAGGAAGGCAGTCGACCAGCTGCCTGGTTGCACTTAGTCTCTCAGCTCAGGTCGACCAGTTGCATTTGGTCTCAGCTGAGGTTGACCAGTTGCTTTTGGTCTCAGCGGAGGTCGACCAGTTGCTTTTGGTCTCAGCGGAGGTCGACCAGTTGCATTTGTTCTCAGCGGAGGTCGACCAGTTGCATTTGGTCTCAGCGGAGGTCGACCAGTTGCATTTGGTCTCTCAGCTCAGGTCGACCAGTTGCACTTAGTCTCTCGGCGGTGGTCGACCAGCTGCCCGGCGGCAATTGACACACGCTATTTGCCAGCAGGTGTCACTCTTGACCTATTGATGGTCTGGATCCTCTCAGCCTTCTGAAACCTGACCTTCCCTACCCCTCCCCCCACTCTCTTGGCTCCCTCCTTGCCATCTCTGCACCGCTTCTCCTCCCACCCCGTTTAGATGTTCAATGCTAACTGACTTTCTTCTTTTCTTCCCCACCACCCCAACTCCCACCCCTCCACACATTTTCCCCGTTTGGCTACAGTGCCAGAACCCTTCCTAAGGAATCTGAATTCCATCCGTCTCTGCACTTGTTCAACGTTGTTTCTCTCTTTTAAAAGTTCCTTCTTTCTTTCTTTCTTCCTTTCTTTCTTTCCTTGTCTTTCCTTTTCTTTCTTTCTTTCTTTCTTTCTTTCTTTCTTTCTTTCTTTCTTTCTTTCTTTCTTTCTGTATAGTTGGGGAGTCTTTCTAAAAATTGTTTCAACTTAAATTTCAGTTTTTCATTGACTTATGCATTTCTTTTTCCCATTGCTTCAGAAAGAAAGGAACACTCGTTTCACCAGGGGAAGCTGGGCTCAACGTTGAGTAATGACCTGCTTCTGCTGGCCCCACCTGGGACAGTACAATGCTGCCCACGGCCTTTTCCCGCCCGGGCTGCTTGCGAATTAGTCCAGCACTAAACCACCAAGCTGCTCAGGTGTGCCGTGTCGCGTCCCAGACTCGAAAAGATATCCAGGAAAGAGGTGGGTGGGAGGTGCTGGGCTTAGGGTAAGGGGTTAGGGTTAGGGGTTAGAATAAGGGTTAGGGTTAGGGTTAGGGTTAGGGGTTGGGGTTAGGAGTCAGGGTTAGGGGTTAGGGGTTGGGTTAGGGTTAGGGTTAGGGGTTAGGGGTTAGGGTTGGGGTTAGGGTTAGGGGTTAGGGTTAGGGGTTGGGGTTAGGAGTCAGGGTTAGGGGATAGGGTTTAGGGTTTAGGGTTAGGGTTAGGGTTTAGGGTTAGGGGTTGGGGTTAGGAGTCAGGGTTAGGGGTTAGGGTTTAGGGGTTAGGGTTAGGGTTAGAGTTTAGGGTTAGGGGTTGGGGTTAGGAGTCAGGGTTAGGGGTTAGGGTTTAGGGGTTAGGGTTAGGGTTAGGGTTTAGGGTTAGGGGTTGGGGTTAGGAGTCAGGGTTAGGGGTTAGGGGTTAGGGTTAGGGTTAGGGGTTAGGGTTAGTGTTATGGTTTAGGAGTTAGGGTTAGGGTTAGGGGTTAGGGTTAGGGTTAGGCAGCATGCTACTTTCCCTACAAGTTTCCCATAGGTTGGAGAACACTGGAAATGACATCTCTCCCCCCCACCCTCCACCACCATCACCACCCCCACTGCTCTCCATCATTGCCTATCCAGATACAAAGGTGTACCAGACACTGTTGGTAAATTCCACTCACTCACTCCCAGAATACAGATCATTTGATTTTACATTCGTGATTTCTTACCACCTATTTATCATTATTGATTGATTTTTCTCCTCACTTCTCTCTCTGAGATTTGGCTCAGTATCTTGTCAAAATGCAATGTGAACACCTCCAGATGGGACTCCGATGCCCATTGGTTTAGTTGTTTTGTTGAGGTTCTGTGCACATGAAGTCAGAAACGTTCAGTTTTTACACACACACACACACACACACACACACACACAGGTTTGAGGCAAAAGCTGTTGAAAACCCTGTTTGTATGCTAAACAGAGCTGCGTGGCACTGAGGACCAGTATTCTATACTCTCTGGAATGCTGTGTTCACCAACGTTCTGAGTTCTCTAGGCCTGCATTTTGGGGACAAAGTCCTGAACTGACTGGTGAAG
>NW_026698006.1:0-32500 GCF_030435755.1 Ochotona princeps | reverse complement strand
TCTGAATTCCATCCGTCTCTGCACTTGTTCAACGTTGTTTCTCTCTTTTAAAAGTTCTTTCTTTCTTTCTTTCTTCCTTTCTTTCTTTCCTTGTCTTTCTTTTCTTTCTTTCTTTCTTTCTTTCTTTCTTTCTTTCTTTCTTTCTTTCTTTCTTTCTTTCTTTCTGTATAGTTGGGGAGTCTTTCTAAAAATTGTTTCAACTTAAATTTCAGTTTTTCATTGACTTATGCATTTCTTTTTCCCATTGCTTCAGAAAGAAAGGAACACTCGTTTCACCAGGGGAAGCTGGGCTCAACGTTGAGTAATGACCTGCTTCTGCTGGCCCCACCTGGGGCAGTACAATGCTGCCCACAGCCTTTTCCCGCCGGGCTGCTTGCGAATTAGTCCAGCACTAAACCACCAAGCTGCTCAGGTGTGCCGTGTCGCGTCCCAGACTCGAAAAGATATCCAGGAAAGAGGTGGGGGGGGAGGTGCTGGGCTTAGGGTAAGGGTTAGGGTTAGGGGCTAGAATAAGGGTTAGGGTTAGGGTTAGGGGTTGGGGTTAGGAGTCAGGGTTAGGGGTTAGGGGTTGGGTTAGGGTTTGGTTAGGGGTTAGGGTTAGGGTTAGGGTTAGGGTTGGGGTTAGGGTTAGGGGTTAGGGTTAGGGGTTGGGGTTAGGAGTCAGGGTTAGGGGATAGGGTTTAGGGTTTAGGGTTAGGGTTAGGGTTTAGGGTTAGGGGTTGGGGTTAGGAGTCAGGGTTAGGGGTTAGGGGTTGGGTTAGGGTTAGGGTTAGGGTTTAGGGTTAGGGGTTGGGGTTAGGAGTCAGGGTTAGGGGTTAGGGTTTAGGGGTTAGGGTTAGGGTTAGGGGATAGGGGTTAGGGTTAGGGTTAGGGGTTAGGAGTCAGGGTTAGGGGTTGGGTAGGTTAGGGTTTAGGGTAGGGTTGGGGTTAGGAGTCAGGGTTAGGGGTTAGGGTTTAGGGTTACGGTTAGGGTTAGGGTTAGGGGATAGGGGTTAGGGTTAGGGTTAGGGTTAGGGGTTAGGGTTAGGGTTTAGGGTTAGTGTTAGGATTAGGGTTTGGGGTTAGGAGTCAGGGTCAGGGGTTAGGGTTAGGGGTTAGGGTTAGGGGTTAGGGTTAGGAGTCAGGGTTAGGGGTTAGATTTAGGGTTAGGGTTAGGGTTAGGGGTTAGGGTTAGTGTTATGGTTTAGGAGTTAGGGTTAGGGTTAGGGGTTAGGGTTAGAGTTAGTCAGCATGCTACTTTCCCTACAAGTTTCCCATAGGTTGGAGAACACTGGAAATGACATCTCTCCCCCCCACCCTCCACCACCATCACCACCCCCACTGCTCTCCATCATTGCCTATCCAGATACAAAGGTGTACCAGACACTGTTGGTAAATTCCACTCACTCACTCCCAGAATACAGATCATTCGATTTTACATTCGTGATTTCTTACCACCTATTTATCATTATTGATTGATTTTGCTCCTCACTTCTCTCTCTGAGATTTGGCTCAGTATCTTGTCAAAATGCAATGTGAACACCTCCAGATGGGACTCCGATGCCCATTGGTTTAGTTGTTTTGTTGAGGTTCTGTGCACATGAAGTCAGAAACGTTCAGTTTTTACACACACACACACACACACACACACACACAGGTTTGAGGCAAAAGCTGTTGAAAACCCTGTTTGTATGCTAAACAGAGCTGCGTGGCACTGAGGACTAGTATTCTATACTCTCTAGAATGCTGTGTTCACCAACGTTCTGAGTTCTCTAGGCCTGCATTTTGGGACAAAGTCCTGAACTGACTGGTGAAGTGGTGGAAGATTCTCTCTCTCTCTCTGCCCTCTCTCCCTCTCTCCCTCCTTCTCTCTTTCTCCCTCTCTCCCTCCCACCCTAACCCTTTCTTTTCAAGGAAGGCAGTCGACCAACTGCCTGGTTGCACTTAGTCTCTCAGCTCAGGTCGACCAGTTGCATTTGGTCTCAGCGGAGGTCGACCAGTTGCATTTGGTCTCAGCGGAGGTCGACCAGTTGCATTTGGTCTCAGCGGAGGTCGACCAGTTGCATTTGGTCTCTCAGCTCAGGTCGACCAGTTGCACTTAGTCTCTCGGCGGTGGTCGACCAGCTGCCCGGCGGCAATTGACACACGCTATTTGCCAGCAGGTGTCACTCTTGAACTATTGATTGTCTGCATCCTCTCAGCCTTCTGAAACCTGACCTTCCCTACCCCTCCCCCCACTCTCTTGCTCCCTCCTTGCCATCTCTGCACCGCTTCTCCTCCCACCCCGTTTAGATGTTCAATGCTAACTGACTTTCTTCTTTTCTTCCCCACCACCCCAACTCCCACCCCTCCACACATTTTCCCCGTTTGGCTACAGTGCCAGAATCCTTCCTAAGGAATCTGAATTCCATCCGTCTCTGCACTTGTTCAACGTTGTTTCTCTCTTTTAAATGTCTTTCTTTCTTCTTTCTTTCCTTGTCTTTCCTTTTCTTTCTTTCTTTCTTTCTTTCTTTCTTTCTTTCTTTCTTTCTTTCTTTCTTTCTTTCTTTCTTTCTGTAGTTGGGAGTTGAGTCTTTCTAAAAATTGTTTCAACTTAAATTTCAGTTTTTCATTGACTTATGCATTTCTTTTTCCCATTGCTTCAGAAAGAAAGGAACACTCGTTTCACCAGGGGAAGCTGGCTCAACGTTGAGTAATGACCTGCTTCTGCTGGCCCCACCTGGGGCAGTACAATGCTGCCCACAGCCTTTTCCCGCCCGGGCTGCTTGCGAATTAGTCCAGCACTAAACCACCAAGCTGCTCAGGTGTGCCGTGTCGCGTCCCAGACTCGAAAAGATATCCAGGAAAGAGGTGGGGGGGGAGGTGCTGGGCTTAGGGTAAGGGGTTAGGGTTAGGGGCTAGAATAAGGGTTAGGGTTAGGGTTAGGGGTTGGGGTTAGGAGTCAGGGTTAGGGGTTAGGGTGGTTGGGGTTAGGGGTTAGGGGTTAGGGTTAGGGTTAGGGTTGGGGTTGAGGGTTAGGGGTTAGGGTTAGGGTGGGTTAGGAGTCAGGGTAGGGGATAGGGTTTAGGGTTTAGGGTTAGGGTTAGGGTTTAGGGTTAGGGGTTGGGGTTAGGAGTCAGGGTTAGGGGTTAGGGGTTGGGTTAGGGTTAGGGTTAGGGTTTAGGGTTAGGGGTTGGGGTTAGGAGTCAGGGTTAGGGGTTAGGGTTAGGGGTTAGGGTTAGGGTTAGGGGATAGGGGTTAGGGTTAGGGTTAGGGGTTAGGAGTCAGGGTTAGGGGTTGGGGTTAGGGTTTAGGGTTAGGGTTGGGGTAGGAGTCAGGGTTAGGGGTAGGGTTTAGGGGTTACGGTTAGGGTTAGGGTTAGGGGATAGGGTAGGTTAGGGTTAGGGTTAGGGTTAGGGGTGGGTTAGGGTTTAGGGGTTAGTGTTAGGATTAGGTTTGGGGTTAGGAGTCAGGGTCAGGGGTAGGGTTAGGGGTTAGGTTAGGGGTTAGGGTTAGGAGTCAGGGTTAGGGGTTAGATTTAGGGTTAGGGTTAGGGTTAGGGGGTTAGGGTTAGTGTTTGGTTTAGGAGTTAGGGTTAGGGTTAGGGGTTAGGGTTAGAGTTAGTCAGCATGCTACTTTCCCTACAAGTTTCCCATAGGTTGGTGAACACTGGAAATGACATCTCTCCCCCCCACCCTCCACCACCATCACCACCCCACTGCTCATCATCATTGCCTATCCAGATACAAAGGTGTACCAGACACTGTGGTAAATTCCACTCACTCACTCCCAGAATACAGATCATTCGATTTTACATTCGTGATTTCTTACCACCTATTTATCATTATGATTGATTTTGCTCCTCACTTCTCTCTCTGAGATTTGGCTCAGTATCTTGTCAAAATGCAATGTGAACACCTCCAGATGGGACTCCGATGCCATTGGTTTAGTTGTTTTGTTGAGGTTCTGTGCACATGAAGTCAGAAACGTTCAGTTTTTACACACACACACACTCACACACACACACACAGGTTTGAGGCAAAAGCTGTTGAAAACCCTGTTTGTATGCTAAACAGAGCTGCGTGGCACTGAGGACTAGTATTCTATACTCTCTAGAATGCTGTGTTCACCAACGTTCTGAGTTCTCTAGGCCTGCATTTTGGGGACAAAGTCCTGAACTGACTGGTGAAGTGGTGGAAGATTCTCTCTCTCTCTCTGCCCTCTCTCCCTCTCTCCCTCCTTCTCTCTTTCTCCCTCTCTCTCCCTCCCACCCTAACCCTTTCTTTTCCAAGGAAGGCAGTCGACCAACTGCCTGGTTGCACTTAGTCTCTCAGCTCAGGTCGACCAGTTGCATTTGGTCTCAGCGGAGGTCGACCAGTTGCATTTGGTCTCAGCGGAGGTCGACCAGTTGCATTTGGTCTCAGCGGAGGTCGACCAGTTGCATTTGGTCTCTCAGCTCAGGTCGACCAGTTGCACTTAGTCTCTCGGCGGTGGTCGACCAGCTGCCCGCTCGGCAATTGACACACGCTATTTGCCAGCAGGTGTCACTCTTGAACTATTGATTGTCTGCATCCTCTCAGCCTTCTGAAACCTGACCTCTCCTACCCTCCCCCCCACTCTCTTGGCTCCCTCCTTGCATCTCTGCACCGCTTCTCCTCCACCCCGTTTAGATGTTCAATGCTAACTGACTTTCTTCTTTTCTTCCCCACCACCCCAACTCCCACCCCTCCACACATTTTCCCCGTTTGGCTACAGTGCCAGAATCCTTCCTAGGAATCTGAATTCCATCCGTCTCTGCACTTGTTCAACGTTGTTTCTCTCTTTTAAAAGTCTTTCTTTCTTTCTTTCTTCCTTTCTTTCTTCTTCCTTGTCTTTCCTTTTCTTCTTTCTTCTTTCTTTCTTTCTTTCTTTCTTTCTTTCTTTCTTCTTTCTTTTCTTTCTTTCTTTCTGTATAGTTGGGAGTCTTTCTAAAAATTGTTTCAACTTAAATTTCAGTTTTTCATTGACTTATGCATTTCTTTTTCCATTGCTTCAGAAAGAAAGGAACACTCGTTTCACCAGGGGAAGCTGGCTCAACGTTGAGTAATGACCTGCTTCTGCTGGCCCCACCTGGGGCAGTACAATGCTGCCCACAGCCTTTTCCCGCCCGGGCTGCTGCGAATTAGTCCAGCACTAAACCACCAAGCTGCTCAGGTGTGCCGTGTCGCGTCCCAGACTCGAAAAGATATCCAGGAAAGAGGTGGGGGGGAGGTGCTGGGCTTAGGGTAAGGGGTTAGGGTTAGGGGCTAGAATAAGGGTTAGGGTTAGGGTTAGGGGTTGGGTTAGGAGTCAGGGTTAGGGGTTAGGGGTTGGGTTAGGGGTTAGGGGTTAGGGTTAGGGTTAGGGTTGGGGTGAGGGTTAGGGGTTAGGGTTAGGGGTTGGGGTTAGGAGTCAGGGTTAGGGTAGGTAGGGTTTAGGGGTTAGGGTTAGGGTTAGGGTTAGGGGTTGGGTTAGGAGTCAGGGTTAGGGTTGGTGGTTAGGGTTAGGGGTTAGGGTTAGGGTGGTAGGGTTAGGGTTAGGGTTAGGGTAGGGTTAGGGTTAGGGTTAGGGGTTAGGGTAGGGTTAGGAGGGTTTAGGGTTAGGGGTTAGGGGTTAGGAGTCAGGGTGGTAGGTGTAGGGTTGTAGGGGTACGGTTAGTGGTTAGGGGTTAGGGGTTAGGGGTTAGGGTTAGGGTTAGGGGTAGGGGTTAGGGTTAGGGTTAGGGTGTTAGGGTTAGTGTTGTAGGGTTAGTTAGGGTTTGGGGTTAGGAGTCAGGGTAGGTGGTTAGGGTTAGGGTAGGGTTAGGGTAGAGTCAGGTTAGGGGTTAGATTTAGGTTAGGGTTAGGGTTAGGGGTTTGTTATGGTTTAGGAGTTAGGGTTAGGGTTAGGGGTTAGGGTTAGAGTTAGTCAGCATGCTACTTTCCCTACAAGTTTCCCATAGGTTGGAGAACACTGGAAATGACATCTCTCCCCCCCACCCTCCACCACCATCACCACCCCCACTGCTCTCCATCATTGCCTATCCAGATACAAAGGTGTACCAGACACTGTTGGTAAATTCCACTCACTCACTCCCAGAATACAGATCATTCGATTTTACATTCGTGATTTCTTACCACCTATTTATCATTATTGATTGATTTTGCTCCTCACTTCTCTCTCTGAGATTTGGCTCAGTATCTTGTCAAAATGCAATGTGAACACCTCCAGATGGGACTCCGATGCCCATTGGTTTAGTTGTTTTGTTGAGGTTCTGTGCACATGAAGTCAGAAACGTTCAGTTTTTACACACACACACACACACACACACACACACAGGTTTGAGGCAAAAGCTGTTGAAAACCCTGTTTGTATGCTAAACAGAGCTGCGTGGCACTGAGGACTAGTATTCTATACTCTCTAGAATGCTGTGTTCACCAACGTTCTGAGTTCTCTAGGCCTGCATTTTGGGGACAAAGTCCTGAACTGACTGGTGAAGTGGTGGAAGATTCTCTCTCTCTCTCTGCCCCTCTCTCCCTCTCTCCCTCCTTCTCTCTTTCTCCCTCTCTCCCTCCCACCCTAACCCTTTCTTTTCCAAGGAAGGCAGTCGACCAACTGCCTGGTTGCACTTAGTCTCTCAGCTCAGGTCGACCAGTTGCATTTGGTCTCAGCGGAGGTCGACCAGTTGCATTTGGTCTCAGCTCAGTAGCATTTGGTCTCAGCGGAGGTCGACAGTTGCATTTGGTCTCTCAGCTCAGGTCGACCAGTTGCACCTTAGTCTCTCGGCGGTGGTCGACCAGCTGCCCGGCGGCAATTGACACACGCTATTTGCCAGCAGGTGTCACTCTTGAACTATTGATTGTCTGCATCCTCTCAGCCTTCTGAAACCTGACCTTCCCTACCCCTCCCCCCACTCTCTTGGCTCCCTCCTTGCCATCTCTGCACCGCTTCTCCTCCACCCCGTTTAGATGTTCAATGCTAACTGACTTTCTTCTTTTCTTCCCCACCACCCCAACTCCCACCCCTCCACACATTTTCCCCGTTTGGCTACAGTGCCAGAATCCTTCCTAAGGAATCTGAATTCCATCCGTCTCTGCACTTGTTCAACGTTGTTTCTCTCTTTTAAAAGTTCTTTCTTTCTTTCTTCTTTCCTTTCTTTCTTTCCTTGTCTTTCCTTTTCTTTCTTTCTTTCTTTCTTTCTTTCTTTCTTTCTTTCTTTCTTTCTTTCTTTCTTTCTTTCTGTATAGTTGGGGAGTCTTTCTAAAAAATTGTTTCAACTTAAATTTCAGTTTTTCATTGACTTATGCTTTCTTTTTCCCATTGCTTCAGAAAGAAAGGAACACTCGTTTCACCAGGGGAAGCTGGGCTCAACGTTGAGTAATGACCTGCTTCTGCTGGCCCCACCTGGGGCAGTACAATGCTGCCCACAGCCTTTTCCCGCCCGGGCTGCTTGCGAATTAGTCCAGCACTAAACCACCAAGCTGCTCAGGTGTGCCGTGTCGCGTCCCAGACTCGAAAAGATATCCAGGAAAGAGGTGGGGGGGGAGGTGCTGGGCTTAGGGTAAGGGGGTTAGGGTTAGGGGCTAGAATAAGGGTTAGGGTTAGGGTTAGGGGTTGGGGTTAGGAGTCAGGGTTAGGGGTTAGGGTTGGGTTAGGGTTAGGGGTTAGGGGTTAGGGGTTAGGGTTAGGGTTGGGGTTAGGGTTAGGGGGTAAGGGTTAGGGGTTGGGGTTAGGAGTCAGGGTTAGGGGATAGGGTTTAGGGTTTAGGGTTAGGGTTAGGGTTTAGGGGTTAGGGGTTGGGTTAGGAGTCAGGGTTAGGGGTTAGGGTTTAGGGTTACGGTTAGGGTTAGGGTTAGGGGATAGGGGTTAGGGTTAGGGTTAGGGTTAGGGTTAGGGTTAGGGTTTAGGGGTTAGTGTTAGGATTAGGGTTTGGGGTTAGGAGTCAGGGTCAGGGGTTAGGGTTAGGGTTTAGGGGTTAGGGGTTAGGGTTAGGAGTCAGGGTTAGGGGTTAGATTTAGGGTTAGGGTTAGGGTTAGGGGTTAGGGTTAGTGTTATGGTTTAGGAGTTAGGGTTAGGGTTAGGGGTTAGGGTTAGAGTTAGGTCAGCATGCTACTTTCCCTACAAGTTTCCCATAGGTTGGAGAACACTGGAAATGACATCTCTCCCCCCACCCTCCACCACCATCACCACCCCCGACTGCTCTCCATCATTGCCTATCCAGATACAAAGGTGTACCAGACACTGTTGGTAAATTCACTCACTCACTCCCAGAATACAGATCATTCGATTTTACATTCGTGATTTCTTACCACCTATTTATCATTATTGATTGATTTTGCTCCTCACTTCTCTCTCTGAGATTTGGCTCAGTATCTTGTCAAAATGCAATGTGAACACCTCCAGATGGGGACTCCGATGCCCATTGGTTTAGTTGTTTTGTTGAGGTTCTGTGCACATGAAGTCAGAAACGTTCAGTTTTTACACACACACACACACCACACACACACACACACAGGTTTGAGGCAAAAGCTGTTGAAAACCCTGTTGTATGCTAAACAGAGCTGCGTGGCACTGAGGACTAGTATTCTATACTCTCTAGAATGCTGTGTTCACCAACGTTCTGAGTTCTCTAGGCCTGCATTTTGGGGGACAAAGTCCTGAACTGACTGGTGAAGTGGTGGAAGATTCTCTCTCTCTCTCTGCCCCTCTCTCCCTCTCTCCCTCCTTCTCTCTTTCTCCCTCTCTCCCTCCCACCCTAACCCTTTCTTTTCCAAGGAAGGCAGTCGACCAACTGCCTGGTTGCACTTAGTCTCTCAGCTCAGGTCGACCAGTTGCATTTGGTCTCAGCGGAGGTCGACCAGTTGCATTTGGTCTCAGCGGAGGTCGACCAGTTGCATTTGGTCTCAGCGGAGGTCGACCAGTTGCATTTGGATCTCTCAGCTCAGGTCGACCAGTTGCACTTAGTCTCTCGGCGGTGGTCGACCAGCTGCCCGGCGGCAATTGACACACGCTATTTGCCAGCAGGTGTCACTCTTGACCTATTGATTGTCTGCATCCTCTCAGCCTTCTGAAACCTGACCTTCCCTCCCCCTCCCCCACTCTCTTGGCTCCCTCCTTGCCATCTCGGCACCGCTTCTCCTCCCACCCCCGTTTAGATGTTCAATGCTAACTGACTTTCTTCTTTTCTTCCCCACCACCCCAACTCCCACCCCTCCACACATTTTCCCCGTTTGGCTACAGTGCCAGAATCCTTCCTAAGGAATCTGAATTCCATCCGTCTCTGCACTTGTTCAACGTTGTTTCTCTCTTTTAAAAATTCTTTCTTTCTTTCTTTCTTCCTTTCTTTCTTTCTTTCCTTGTCTTTCCTTTTCCTTTCTTTCTTCCTTTCTTTCTTTCTTTCTTTCTTTCTTTCTGTATAGTTGGGGAGTCTTTCTAAAAATTGTTTCAACTTAAATTTCAGTTTTTCATTGACTTATGCATTTCTTTTTCCCATTGCTTCAGAAAGAAAGGAACACTCGTTTCACCAGGGGAAGCTGGGCTCAACGTTGAGTAATGACCTGCTTCTGCTGGCCCCACCTGGGGCAGTACAATGCTGCCCACAGCCTTTTCCCGCCCGGGCTGCTTGCGAATTAGTCCAGCACTAAACCACCAAGCTGCTCAGGTGTTGCCGTGTCGCGTCCCAGACTCGAAAAGATATCCAGGAAAGAGGTGGGGGGGGGGGGGAAGCTGCTGGGCTTAAGGTAAGGGGTTAGGGTTAGGGGCTAGAATAAGGGTTAGGGTTAGGGGTTAGGGTTAGGGGTTGGGGTTAGGAGTCAGGGTTAGGGGTTAGGGGTTAGGGGTTAGGGTTAGGGTTAGGGTTAGGGGTTAGGGGTTAGGGTTAGGAGTCAGGGTTAGGGGATAGGGTTTAGGGGTTAGGGTTAGGGTTAGGGTTTAGGGTTAGGGGTTGGGGTTAGGAGTCAGGGTTAGGGGTTAGGGTTAGGGTTAGGGGTTAAGGTTAGGGTTAGGGTTAGGGGTTAGGGTTAGGGTTAGGGGTTAGGGTTAGAGTTAGGCAGCATGCTACTTTCCCTACAAGTTTCCCATAGGTTGGAGAACACTGGAAATGACATCTCTCCCCCCACCCTCCACCACATCACCACCCCACTGCTCTCCATCATTGCCTATCCAGATACAAAGGTGTACCAGACACTGTTGGTAAATTCCACTCACTCACTCCCAGAATACAGATCATTCGATTTTACATTCGTGATTTCTTACCACCTATTTATCATTATTGATTGATTTTGCTCCTCACTTCTCTCTCTGAGATTTGGCTCAGTATCTTGTCAAAATGCAATGTGAACATCTCCAGATGGGACTCCGATGCCCATTGGTTTAGTTGTTTTGTTGAGGTTCTGTGCACATGAAGTCAGAAACGTTCAGTTTTTACACACCACACACACACACACACACACACTCAGGTTTGAGGCAAAAGCTGTTGAAAACCCTGTTTGTATGCTAAACAGAGCTGTGTGGCACTGAGGACCAGTATTCTATACTCTCTGGAATGCTGTGTTCACCAACGTTCTGAGTTCTCTAGGCCTGCATTTTGGGGACAAAGTCCTGAACTGACTGGTGAAGTGGTGGAAGATTCTCTCTCTCTCTCTGCCCCTCTCTCCCTCTCTCCCTCCTTCTCTCTTTCTCCCTCTCTCCCTCCCACCCTAACCCTTTCTTTTCCAAGGAAGGCAGTCGACCAGCTGCCTGGTTGCACTTAGTCTCTCAGCTCAGGTCGACCAGTTGCATTTGGTCTCAGCTGAGGTTGACCAGTTGCTTTGGGTCTCAGCGGAGGTCGACCAGTTGCATTTGGTCTCAGCGGAGGTCGACCAGTTGCATTTGGTCTCAGCGGAGGTCGACCAGTTGCATTTGGTCTCAGCGGAGGTCGACCAGTTGCATTTGGTCTCTCAGCTCAGGTCGACCAGTTGCACTTAGTCTCTCGGCGGTGGTCGACCAGCTGCCCGGCGGCAATTGACACACGCTATTTGCCAGCAGGTGTCACTCTTGACCTATTGATTGTCTGCATCCTCTCAGCCTTCTGAAACCTGACCTTCCCTCCCCCTCCCCCCACTCTCTTGGCTCCCTCCTTGCCATCTCTGCACCGCTTCTCCTCCCACCCCCGTTTAGATGTTCAATGCTAACTGACTTTCTTCTTTTCTTCCCCACCACCCCAACTCCCACCCCTCCACACATTTTCCCCGTTTGGCTACAGTGCCAGAATCCTTCCTAAGGAATCTGAATTCCATCCGTCTCTGCACTTGTTCAACGTTGTTTCTCTCTTTTAAAAATTCTTTCTTTCTTTCTTTCTTCCTTTCTTTCTTTCTTTCCTTGTCTTTCCTTTTCCTTTCTTTCTTTCTTTCTTTCTTTCTTTCTTTCTTTCTTTCTTTCTTTCTGTATAGTTGGGGAGTCTTTCTAAAAATTGTTTCAACTTAAATTTCAGTTTTTCATTGACTTATGCATTTCTTTTTCCCATTGCTTCAGAAAGAAAGGAACACTCGTTTCACCAGGGGAAGCTGGGCTCAACGTTGAGTAATGACCTGCTTCTGCTGGGGCAGTACAATGCTGCCCACAGCCTTTTCCCGCCCGGGCTGCTTGCGAATTAGTCCAGCACTAAACCACCAAGCTGCTCAGGTGTGCCGTGTCGCGTCCCAGACTCGAAAAGATATCCAGGAAAGAGGTGGGGGGGGGGGGAAGCTGCTGGGCTTAAGGTAAGGGGTTAGGGTTAGGGGCTAGAATAAGGGTTAGGGTTAGGGTTAGGGTTAGGGGTAGGGGTTAGGAGTCAGGGTTAGGGGTTAGGGGTTAGGGGTTAGGGGTTAGGGTTAGGGGTTAGGGTTAGGGTTAGGGGTTAGGGTTAGGGGTTAGGGTTAGGAGTCAGGGTTAGGGGATAGGGTTTAGGGGTTAGGGTTAGGGTTAGGGTTTAGGGTTAGGGGTTGGGGTTAGGAGTCAGGGTTAGGGTTAGGGTTAGGGGTTAAGGTTAGGGTTAGGGTTAGGGGTTAGGGTTAGGGTTAGGGGTTAGGGTTAGAGTTAGGCAGCATGCTACTTTCCCTACAAGTTTCCCATAGGTTGGAGAACACTGGAAATGACATCTCTCCCCCCCACCCTCCACCACCATCACCACCCCCACTGCTCTCCATCATTGCCTATCCAGATACAAAGGTGTACCAGACACTGTTGGTAAATTCCACTCACTCACTCCCAGAATACAGATCATTCGATTTTACATTCGTGATTTCTTACCACCTATTTATCATTATTGATTGATTTTGCTCCTCACTTCTCTCTCTGAGATTTGGCTCAGTATCTTGTCAAAATGCAATGTGAACATCTCCAGATGGGACTCCGATGCCCATTGGTTTAGTTGTTTTGTTGAGGTTCTGTGCACATGAAGTCAGAAACGTTCAGTTTTTACACACACACACACACACACACACACACACACACACACACTCAGGTTTGAGGCAAAAGCTGTTGAAAACCCTGTTTGTATGCTAAACAGAGCTGTGTGGCACTGAGGACCAGTATTCTATACTCTCTGGAATGCTGTGTTCACCAACGTTCTGAGTTCTCTAGGCCTGCATTTTGGGGACAAAGTCCTGAACTGACTGGTGAAGTGGTGGAAGATTCTCTCTCTCTCTCTGCCCCTCTCTCCCTCTCTCCCTCCTTCTCTCTTTCTCCCTCTCTCCCTCCCACCCTAACCCTTTCTTTTCCAAGGAAGGCAGTCGACCAGCTGCCTGGTTGCACTTAGTCTCTCAGCTCAGGTCGACCAGTTGCATTTGGTCTCAGCTGAGGTTGACCAGTTGCTTTGGGTCTCAGCGGAGGTCGACCAGTTGCATTTGGTCTCAGCGGAGGTCGACCAGTTGCATTTGGTCTCAGCGGAGGTCGACCAGTTGCATTTGGTCTCTCAGCTCAGGTCGACCAGTTGCACTTAGTCTCTCGGCGGTGGTCGACCAGCTGCCCGGCGGCAATTGACACACGCTATTTGCCAGCAGGTGTCACTCTTGACCTATTGATTGTCTGCATCCTCTCAGCCTTCTGAAACCTGACCTTCCCTCCCCCTCCCCCCACTCTCTTGGCTCCCTCCTTGCCATCTCGGCACCGCTTCTCCTCCCACCCCGTTTAGATGTTCAATGCTAACTGACTTTCTTCTTTTCTTCCCCACCACCCCAACTCCCACCCCTCCACACATTTTCCCCGTTTGGCTACAGTGCCAGAATCCTTCCTAAGGAATCTGAATTCCATCCGTCTCTGCACTTGTTCAACGTTGTTTCTCTCTTTTAAAAATTCTTTCTTTCTTTCTTTCTTTCCTTTCTTTCTTTCTTTCCTTGTCTTTCCTTTTCCTTTCTTTCTTTCTTTCTTTCTTTCTTTCTTTCTTTCTTTCTTTCTTTCTTTCTTTCTTTCTGTATAGTTGGGGAGTCTTTCTAAAAATTGTTTCAACTTAAATTTCAGTTTTTCATTGACTTATGCATTTCTTTTTCCCATTGCTTCAGAAAGAAAGGAACACTCGTTTCACCAGGGGAAGCTGGGCTCAACGTTGAGTAATGACCTGCTTCTGCTGGGGCAGTACAATGCTGCCCACAGCCTTTTCCCGCCCGGGCTGCTTGCGAATTAGTCCAGCACTAAACCACCAAGCTGCTCAGGTGTGCCGTGTCGCGTCCCAGACTCGAAAAGATATCCAGGAAAGAGGTGGGGGGGGGGAAGCTGCTGGGCTTAAGGTAAGGGGTTAGGGTTAGGGGCTAGAATAAGGGTTAGGATTAGGGTTAGGGTTAGGGGTTGGGGGTTAGGAGTCAGGGTTAGGGGTTAGGGGTTAGGGGTTAGGGTTAGGGGTTAGGGTTAGGGTTAGGGGTTAAGGTTAGGGGTTAGGGTTAGGAGTCAGGGTTAGGGGATAGGGTTTAGGGGTTAGGGTTAGGGTTAGGGTTTAGGGTTAGGGGTTGGGGTTAGGAGTCAGGGTTAGGGTTAGGGTTAGGGGTTAAGGTTAGGGTTAGGGTTAGGGGTTAGGGTTAGGGTTAGGGGTTAGGGTTAGAGTTAGGCAGCATGCTACTTTCCCTACAAGTTTCCCATAGGTTGGAGAACACTGGAAATGACATCTCTCCCCCCCACCCTCCACCACCATCACCACCCCCACTGCTCTCCATCATTGCCTATCCAGATACAAAGGTGTACCAGACACTGTTGGTAAATTCCACTCACTCACTCCCAGAATACAGATCATTCGATTTTACATTCGTGATTTCTTACCACCTATTTATCATTATTGATTGATTTTGCTCCTCACTTCTCTCTCTGAGATTTGGCTCAGTATCTTGTCAAAATGCAATGTGAACATCTCCAGATGGGACTCCGATGCCCATTGGTTTAGTTGTTTTGTTGAGGTTCTGTGCACATGAAGTCAGAAACGTTCAGTTTTTACACACACACACACACACACACACACACACACACACACACTCAGGTTTGAGGCAAAAGCTGTTGAAAACCCTGTTTGTATGCTAAACAGAGCTGTGTGGCACTGAGGACCAGTATTCTATACTCTCTGGAATGCTGTGTTCACCAACGTTCTGAGTTCTCTAGGCCTGCATTTTGGGGACAAAGTCCTGAACTGACTGGTGAAGTGGTGGAAGATTCTCTCTCTCTCTCTGCCCCTCTCTCCCTCTCTCCCTCCTTCTCTCTTTCTCCCTCTCTCCCTCCCACCCTAACCCTTTCTTTTCCAAGGAAGGCAGTCGACCAGCTGCCTGGTTGCACTTAGTCTCTCAGCTCAGGTCGACCAGTTGCATTTGGTCTCAGCTGAGGTTGACCAGTTGCTTTGGGTCTCAGCGGAGGTCGACCAGTTGCATTTGGTCTCAGCGGAGGTCGACCAGTTGCATTTGGTCTCAGCGGAGGTCGACCAGTTGCATTTGGTCTCTCAGCTCAGGTCGACCAGTTGCACTTAGTCTCTCGGCGGTGGTCGACCAGCTGCCCGGCGGCAATTGACACACGCTATTTGCCAGCAGGTGTCACTCTTGACCTATTGATTGTCTGCATCCTCTCAGCCTTCTGAAACCTGACCTTCCCTCCCCCTCCCCCCACTCTCTTGGCTCCCTCCTTGCCATCTCGGCACCGCTTCTCCTCCCACCCCGTTTAGATGTTCAATGCTAACTGACTTTCTTCTTTTCTTCCCCACCACCCCAACTCCCACCCCTCCACACATTTTCCCCGTTTGGCTACAGTGCCAGAATCCTTCCTAAGGAATCTGAATTCCATCCGTCTCTGCACTTGTTCAACGTTGTTTCTCTCTTTTAAAAATTCTTTCTTTCTTTCTTTCTTCCTTTCTTCCTTTCTTTCCTTGTCTTTCCTTTTCCTTTCTTTCTTCTTTCTTTCTTTCTTTCTTTCTTCTTTCTTTCTTTCTGTATAGTTGGGGGAGTCTTTCTAAAAATTGTTTCAACTTAAATTTCAGTTTTTCATTGACTTATGCATTTCTTTTTCCCATTGCTTCAGAAAGAAAGGAACACTCGTTTCACCAGGGGAAGCTGGGCTCAACGTTGAGTAATGACCTGCTTCTGCTGGGGGCAGTACAATGCTGCCCACAGCCTTTTCCCGCCCGGGCTGCTTGCGAATTAGTCCAGCACTAAACCACCAAGCTGCTCAGGTGTGCCGTGTCGCGTCCCAGACTCGAAAAGATATCCAGGAAAGAGGTGGGGGGGGGGGAAGCTGCTGGGCTTAAGGTAAGGGGTTAGGGTTAGGGGCTAGAATAAGGGTTAGGGTTAGGGTTAGGGTTAGGGGTTGGGGTTAGGAGTCAGGGTTAGGGGTTAGGGGTTAGGGTTAGGGGTTAGGGTTAGGGTTAGGGGTTAGGGTTAGGGGTTAGGGTTAGGAGTCAGGGTTTAGGGGATAGGGTTTAGGGGTTAGGGTTAGGGTTAGGGTTAGGGTTTAGGGTTAGGGGTTGGGGTTAGGAGTCAGGGTTAGGGGTTAGGGTTAGGGTTAGGGTTAGGGGTTAAGGTTAGGGTTAGGGTTAGGGGTTAGGGTTAGGGTTAGGGGTTAGGGTTAGAGTTAGGCAGCATGCTACTTTCCCTACAAGTTTCCCATAGGTTGGAGAACACTGGAAATGACATCTCTCCCCCCCACCCTCCACCACCATCACCACCCCCACTGCTCTCCATCATTGCCTATCCAGATACAAAGGTGTACCAGACACTGTTGGTAAATTCCACTCACTCACTCCCAGAATACAGATCATTCGATTTTACATTCGTGATTTCTTACCACCTATTTATCATTATTGATTGATTTTGCTCCTCACTTCTCTCTCTGAGATTTGGCTCAGTATCTTGTCAAAATGCAATGTGAACATCTCCAGATGGGACTCCGATGCCCATTGGTTTAGTTGTTTTGTTGAGGTTCTGTGCACATGAAGTCAGAAACGTTCAGTTTTTACACACACACACACACACACACACACACACACACACTCAGGTTTGAGGCAAAAGCTGTTGAAAACCCTGTTTGTATGCTAAACAGAGCTGTGTGGCACTGAGGACCAGTATTCTATACTCTCTGGAATGCTGTGTTCACCAACGTTCTGAGTTCTCTAGGCCTGCATTTTGGGGACAAAGTCCTGAACTGACTGGTGAAGTGGTGGAAGATTCTCTCTCTCTCTCTGCCCCTCTCTCCCTCTCTCCCTCCTTCTCTCTTTCTCCCTCTCTCCCTCCCACCCTAACCCTTTCTTTTCCAAGGAAGGCAGTCGACCAGCTGCCTGGTTGCACTTAGTCTCTCAGCTCAGGTCGACCAGTTGCATTTGGTCTCAGCTGAGGTTGACCAGTTGCTTTGGGTCTCAGCGGAGGTCGACCAGTTGCATTTGGTCTCAGCGGAGGTCGACCAGTTGCATTTGGTCTCAGCGGAGGTCGACCAGTTGCATTTGGTCTCTCAGCTCAGGTCGACCAGTTGCACTTAGTCTCTCGGCGGTGGTCGACCAGCTGCCCGGCGGCAATTGACACACGCTATTTGCCAGCAGGTGTCACTCTTGACCTATTGATTGTCTGCATCCTCTCAGCCTTCTGAAACCTGACCTTCCCTCCCCCTCCCCCCACTCTCTTGGCTCCCTCCTTGCCATCTCGGCACCGCTTCTCCTCCCACCCCGTTTAGATGTTCAATGCTAACTGACTTTCTTCTTTTCTTCCCCACCACCCCAACTCCCACCCCTCCACACATTTTCCCCGTTTGGCTACAGTGCCAGAATCCTTCCTAAGGAATCTGAATTCCATCCGTCTCTGCACTTGTTCAACGTTGTTTCTCTCTTTTAAAAATTCTTTCTTTCTTTCTTTCTTCCTTTCTTCCTTTCTTTCCTTGTCTTTCCTTTTCCTTTCTTTCTTTCTTTCTTTCTTTCTTTCTTTCTTTCTTTCTGTATAGTTGGGGAGTCTTTCTAAAAATTGTTTCAACTTAAATTTCAGTTTTTCATTGACTTATGCATTTCTTTTTCCCATTGCTTCAGAAAGAAAGGAACACTCGTTTCACCAGGGGAAGCTGGGCTCAACGTTGAGTAATGACCTGCTTCTGCTGGGGCAGTACAATGCTGCCCACAGCCTTTTCCCGCCCGGGCTGCTTGCGAATTAGTCCAGCACTAAACCACCAAGCTGCTCAGGTGTGCCGTGTCGCGTCCCAGACTCGAAAAGATATCCAGGAAAGAGGTGGGGGGGGGGAAGCTGCTGGGCTTAAGGTAAGGGGTTAGGGTTAGGGGCTAGAATAAGGGTTAGGGTTAGGGTTAGGGTTAGGGGTTGGGGTTAGGAGTCAGGGTTAGGGGTTAGGGGTTAGGGTTAGGGGTTAGGGTTAGGGTTAGGGGTTAGGGTTAGGGGTTAGGGTTAGGAGTCAGGGTTAGGGGATAGGGTTTAGGGGTTAGGGTTAGGGGTTAGGGTTAGGGTTTAGGGTTAGGGGTTGGGGTTAGGAGTCAGGGTTAGGGGTTAGGGTTAGGGTTAGGGTTAGGGGTTAAGGTTAGGGTTAGGGTTAGGGGTTAGGGTTAGGGTTAGGGGTTAGGGTTAGAGTTAGGCAGCATGCTACTTTCCCTACAAGTTTCCCATAGGTTGGAGAACACTGGAAATGACATCTCTCCCCCCCACCCTCCACCACCATCACCACCCCCACTGCTCTCCATCATTGCCTATCCAGATACAAAGGTGTACCAGACACTGTTGGTAAATTCCACTCACTCACTCCCAGAATACAGATCATTCGATTTTACATTCGTGATTTCTTACCACCTATTTATCATTATTGATTGATTTTGCTCCTCACTTCTCTCTCTGAGATTTGGCTCAGTATCTTGTCAAAATGCAATGTGAACATCTCCAGATGGGACTCCGATGCCCATTGGTTTAGTTGTTTTGTTGAGGTTCTGTGCACATGAAGTCAGAAACGTTCAGTTTTTACACACACACACACACACACACACACACACACACACTCAGGTTTGAGGCAAAAGCTGTTGAAAACCCTGTTTGTATGCTAAACAGAGCTGTGTGGCACTGAGGACCAGTATTCTATACTCTCTGGAATGCTGTGTTCACCAACGTTCTGAGTTCTCTAGGCCTGCATTTTGGGGACAAAGTCCTGAACTGACTGGTGAAGTGGTGGAAGATTCTCTCTCTCTCTCTGCCCCTCTCTCCCTCTCTCCCTCCTTCTCTCTTTCTCCCTCTCTCCCTCCCACCCTAACCCTTTCTTTTCCAAGGAAGGCAGTCGACCAGCTGCCTGGTTGCACTTAGTCTCTCAGCTCAGGTCGACCAGTTGCATTTGGTCTCAGCTGAGGTTGACCAGTTGCTTTGGGTCTCAGCGGAGGTCGACCAGTTGCATTTGGTCTCAGCGGAGGTCGACCAGTTGCATTTGGTCTCAGCGGAGGTCGACCAGTTGCATTTGGTCTCTCAGCTCAGGTCGACCAGTTGCACTTAGTCTCTCGGCGGTGGTCGACCAGCTGCCCGGCGGCAATTGACACACGCTATTTGCCAGCAGGTGTCACTCTTGACCTATTGATTGTCTGCATCCTCTCAGCCTTCTGAAACCTGACCTTCCCTCCCCCTCCCCCCACTCTCTTGGCTCCCTCCTTGCCATCTCGGCACCGCTTCTCCTCCCACCCCGTTTAGATGTTCAATGCTAACTGACTTTCTTCTTTTCTTCCCCACCACCCCAACTCCCACCCCTCCACACATTTTCCCCGTTTGGCTACAGTGCCAGAATCCTTCCTAAGGAATCTGAATTCCATCCGTCTCTGCACTTGTTCAACGTTGTTTCTCTCTTTTAAAAATTCTTTCTTTCTTTCTTTCTTCCTTTCTTTCTTTCTTTCCTTGTCTTTCCTTTTCCTTTCTTTCTTTCTTTCTTTCTTTCTTTCTTTCTTTCTTTCTTTCTGTATAGTTGGGGAGTCTTTCTAAAAATTGTTTCAACTTAAATTTCAGTTTTTCATTGACTTATGCATTTCTTTTTCCCATTGCTTCAGAAAGAAAGGAACACTCGTTTCACCAGGGGAAGCTGGGCTCAACGTTGAGTAATGACCTGCTTCTGCTGGGGCAGTACAATGCTGCCCACAGCCTTTTCCCGCCCGGGCTGCTTGCGAATTAGTCCAGCACTAAACCACCAAGCTGCTCAGGTGTGCCGTGTCGCGTCCCAGACTCGAAAAGATATCCAGGAAAGAGGTGGGGGGGGGGGGGAAGCTGCTGGGCTTAAGGTAAGGGGTTAGGGTTAGGGGCTAGAATAAGGGTTAGGGTTAGGGTTAGGTTTAGGGGTAGGGGTTAGGAGTCAGGGTTAGGGGTTAGGGGTTAGGGGTTAGGGGTTAGGGTTAGGGGTTAGGGTTAGGGTTAGGGGTTAGGGTTAGGGGTTAGGGTTAGGAGTCAGGGTTAGGGGATAGGGTTTAGGGGTTAGGGTTAGGGTTAGGGTTAGGGTTTAGGGTTAGGGGTTGGGGTTAGGAGTCAGGGTTAGGGGTTAGGGTTAGGGTTAGGGTTAGGGGTTAAGGTTAGGGTTAGGGTTAGGGGTTAGGGTTAGGGTTAGGGGTTAGGGTTAGAGTTAGGCAGCATGCTACTTTCCCTACAAGTTTCCCATAGGTTGGAGAACACTGGAAATGACATCTCTCCCCCCCACCCTCCACCACCATCACCACCCCCACTGCTCTCCATCATTGCCTATCCAGATACAAAGGTGTACCAGACACTGTTGGTAAATTCCACTCACTCACTCCCAGAATACAGATCATTCGATTTTACATTCGTGATTTCTTACCACCTATTTATCATTATTGATTGATTTTGCTCCTCACTTCTCTCTCTGAGATTTGGCTCAGTATCTTGTCAAAATGCAATGTGAACACCTCCAGATGGGACTCCGATGCCCATTGGTTTAGTTGTTTTGTTGAGGTTCTGTGCACATGAAGTCAGAAACGTTCAGTTTTTACACACACACACACACACACACACACACACACACACACACTCAGGTTTGAGGCAAAAGCTGTTGAAAACCCTGTTTGTATGCTAAACAGAGCTGTGTGGCACTGAGGACCAGTATTCTATACTCTCTGGAATGCTGTGTTCACCAACGTTCTGAGTTCTCTAGGCCTGCATTTTGGGGACAAAGTCCTGAACTGACTGGTGAAGTGGTGGAAGATTCTCTCTCTCTCTCTGCCCCTCTCTCCCTCTCTCCCTCCTTCTCTCTTTCTCCCTCTCTCCCTCCCACCCTAACCCTTTCTTTTCCAAGGAAGGCAGTCGACCAGCTGCCTGGTTGCACTTAGTCTCTCAGCTCAGGTCGACCAGTTGCATTTGGTCTCAGCTGAGGTTGACCAGTTGCTTTGGGTCTCAGCGGAGAGCGGAGGTCGACCAGTTGCATTTGGTCTCAGCGGAGGTCGACCAGTTGCATTTGGTCTCAGCGGAGGTCGACCAGTTGCATTTGGTCTCTCAGCTCAGGTCGACCAGTTGCACTTAGTCTCTCGGCGGTGGTCGACCAGCTGCCCGGCGGCAATTGACACACGCTATTTGCCAGCAGGTGTCACTCTTGACCTATTGATTGTCTGCATCCTCTCAGCCTTCTGAAACCTGACCTTCCCTCCCCCTCCCCCCACTCTCTTGGCTCCCTCCTTGCCATCTCTGCACCGCTTCTCCTCCCACCCCGTTTAGATGTTCAATGCTAACTGACTTTCTTCTTTTCTTCCCCACCACCCCAACTCCCACCCCTCCACACATTTTCCCCGTTTGGCTACAGTGCCAGAATCCTTCCTAAGGAATCTGAATTCCATCCGTCTCTGCACTTGTTCAACGTTGTTTCTCTCTTTTAAAAATTCTTTCTTTCTTTCTTTCTTCCTTTCTTTCTTTCTTTCCTTGTCTTTCCTTTTCCTTTCTTTCTTTCTTTCTTTCTTTCTTTCTTTCTTTCTTTCTTTCTTTCTTTCTTTCTGTATAGTTGGGGAGTCTTTCTAAAAATTGTTTCAACTTAAATTTCAGTTTTTCATTGACTTATGCATTTCTTTTTCCCATTGCTTCAGAAAGAAAGGAACACTCGTTTCACCAGGGGAAGCTGGGTTCAACGTTGAGTAATGACCTGCTTCTGCTGGGGCAGTACAATGCTGCCCACAGCCTTTTCCCGCCCGGGCTGCTTGCGAATTAGTCCAGCACTAAACCACCAAGCTGCTCAGGTGTGCCGTGTCGCGTCCCAGACTCGAAAAGATATCCAGGAAAGAGGTGGGGGGGGGGGAAGCTGCTGGGCTTAAGGTAAGGGGTTAGGGTTAGGGGCTAGAATAAGGGTTAGGGTTAGGGTTAGGGTTAGGGGTTGGGGTTAGGAGTCAGGGTTAGGGGTTAGGGGTTAGGGGTTAGGGGTTAGGGTTAGGGGTTAGGGTTAGGGTTAGGGGTTAGGGTTAGGGGTTAGGGTTAGGAGTCAGGGTTAGGGGATAGGGTTAGGGGTTAGGGTTAGGGTTAGGGTTTAGGGTTTAGGGTTAGGGGTTGGGGTTAGGAGTCAGGGTTAGGGGTTAGGGTTAGGGTTAGGGTTAGGGGTTAAGGTTAGGGTTAGGGTTAGGGGTTAGGGTTAGAGTTAGGCAGCATGCTACTTTCCCTACAAGTTTCCCATAGGTTGGAGAACACTGGAAATGACATCTCTCCCCCCACCCTCCACCACCATCACCACCCCCACTGCTCTCCATCATTGCCTATCCAGATACAAAGGTGTACCAGACACTGTTGGTAAATTCCACTCACTCACTCCCAGAATACAGATCATTCGATTTTACATTCGTGATTTCTTACCACCTATTTATCATTATTGATTGATTTTGCTCCTCACTTCTCTCTCTGAGATTTGGCTCAGTATCTTGTCAAAATGCAATGTGAACACCTCCAGATGGGACTCCGATGCCCATTGGTTTAGTTGTTTTGTTGAGGTTCTGTGCACATGAAGTCAGAAACGTTCAGTTTTTACACACACACACACACACACACACACACACACACTCAGGTTTGAGGCAAAAGCTGTTGAAAACCCTGTTTGTATGCTAAACAGAGCTGTGTGGCACTGAGGACCAGTATTCTATACTCTCTGGAATGCTGTGTTCACCAACGTTCTGAGTTCTCTAGGCCTGCATTTTGGGGACAAAGTCCTGAACTGACTGGTGAAGTGGTGGAAGATTCTCTCTCTCTCTCTGCCCCTCTCTCCCTCTCTCCCTCCTTCTCTCTTTCTCCCTCTCTCCCTCCCACCCTAACCCTTTCTTTTCCAAGGAAGGCAGTCGACCAGCTGCCTGGTTGCACTTAGTCTCTCAGCTCAGGTCGACCAGTTGCATTTGGTCTCAGCTGAGGTTGACCAGTTGCTTTGGGTCTCAGCGGAGGTCGACCAGTTGCATTTGGTCTCAGCGGAGGTCGACCAGTTGCATTTGGTCTCAGCGGAGGTCGACCAGTTGCATTTGGTCTCTCAGCTCAGGTCGACCAGTTGCACTTAGTCTCTCGGCGGTGGTCGACCAGCTGCCCGGCGGCAATTGACACACGCTATTTGCCAGCAGGTGTCACTCTTGACCTATTGATTGTCTGCATCCTCTCAGCCTTCTGAAACCTGACCTTCCCTCCCCCTCCCCCCACTCTCTTGGCTCCCTCCTTGCCATCTCTGCACCGCTTCTCCTCCCACCCCGTTTAGATGTTCAATGCTAACTGACTTTCTTCTTTTCTTCCCCACCACCCCAACTCCCACCCCTCCACACATTTTCCCCGTTTGGCTACAGTGCCAGAATCCTTCCTAAGGAATCTGAATTCCATCCGTCTCTGCACTTGTTCAACGTTGTTTCTCTCTTTTAAAAATTCTTCTTTCTTTCTTTCTTTCTTCCTTTCTTTCTTTCTTTCCTTGTCTTTCCTTTTCCTTTCTTTCTTTCTTTCTTTCTTTCTTTCTTTCTTTCTTTCTTTCTGTATAGTTGGGGAGTCTTTCTAAAAATTGTTTCAACTTAAATTTCAGTTTTTCATTGACTTATGCATTTCTTTTTCCCATTGCTTCAGAAAGAAAGGAACACTCGTTTCACCAGGGGAAGCTGGGTTCAACGTTGAGTAATGACCTGCTTCTGCTGGGGCAGTACAATGCTGCCCACAGCCTTTTCCCGCCCGGGCTGCTTGCGAATTAGTCCAGCACTAAACCACCAAGCTGCTCAGGTGTGCCGTGTCGCGTCCCAGACTCGAAAAGATATCCAGGAAAGAGGTGGGGGGGGGGGGAAGCTGCTGGGCTTAAGGTAAGGGGTTAGGGTTAGGGGCTAGAATAAGGGTTAGGGTTAGGGTTAGGGTTAGGGGTTGGGGTTAGGAGTCAGGGTTAGGGGTTAGGGGTTAGGGGTTAGGGGTTAGGGTTAGGGGTTAGGGTTAGGGGTTAGGGTTAGGAGTCAGGGTTAGGGGATAGGGTTAGGGGTTAGGGTTAGGGTTAGGGTTAGGGTTTAGGGTTAGGGGTTGGGGTTAGGAGTCAGGGTTAGGGGTTAGGGTTAGGGTTAGGGTTAGGGGTTAAGGTTAGGGTTAGGGTTAGGGGTTAGGGTTAGAGTTAGGCAGCATGCTACTTTCCCTACAAGTTTCCCATAGGTTGGAGAACACTGGAAATGACATCTCTCCCCCCACCCTCCACCACCATCACCACCCCCACTGCTCTCCATCATTGCCTATCCAGATACAAAGGTGTACCAGACACTGTTGGTAAATTCCACTCACTCACTCCCAGAATACAGATCATTCGATTTTACATTCGTGATTTCTTACCACCTATTTATCATTATTGATTGATTTTGCTCCTCACTTCTCTCTCTGAGATTTGGCTCAGTATCTTGTCAAAATGCAATGTGAACACCTCCAGATGGGACTCCGATGCCCATTGGTTTAGTTGTTTTGTTGAGGTTCTGTGCACATGAAGTCAGAAACGTTCAGTTTTTACACACACACACACACACACACACACACACACACACACACTCAGGTTTGAGGCAAAAGCTGTTGAAAACCCTGTTTGTATGCTAAACAGAGCTGTGTGGCACTGAGGACCAGTATTCTATACTCTCTGGAATGCTGTGTTCACCAACGTTCTGAGTTCTCTAGGCCTGCATTTTGGGGACAAAGTCCTGAACTGACTGGTGAAGTGGTGGAAGATTCTCTCTCTCTCTCTGCCCCTCTCTCCCTCTCTCCCTCCTTCTCTCTTTCTCCCTCTCTCCCTCCCACCCTAACCCTTTCTTTCTCAAGGAAGGCAGTCGACCAGCTGCCTGGTTGCACTTAGTCTCTCAGCTCAGGTCGACCAGTTGCATTTGGTCTCAGCTGAGGTTGACCAGTTGCTTTGGGTCTCAGCGGAGGTCGACCAGTTGCATTTGGTCTCAGCGGAGGTCGACCAGTTGCATTTGGTCTCAGCGGAAGTCGACCAGTTGCATTTGGTCTCTCAGCTCAGGTCGACCAGTTGCACTTAGTCTCTCGGCGGTGGTCGACCAGCTGCCCGGCGGCAATTGACACACGCTATTTGCCAGCAGGTGTCACTCTTGACCTATTGATTGTCTGCATCCTCTCAGCCTTCTGAAACCTGACCTTCCCTCCCCCTCCCCCCCACTCTCTTGGCTCCCTCCTTGCCATCTCGGCACCGCTTCTCCTCCACCCCGTTTAGATGTTCAATGCTAACTGACTTTCTTCTTTTCTTCCCCACCACCCCAACTCCCACCCCTCCACACATTTTCCCCGTTTGGCTACAGTGCCAGAATCCTTCCTAAGGAATCTGAATTCCATCCGTCTCTGCACTTGTTCAACGTTGTTTCTCTCTTTTAAAATTCTTTCTTTCTTTCTTTCTTCCTTTCTTTCTTCTTTCCTTGTCTTTCCTTTTCCTTTCTTTCTTTCTTTCTTTCTTTCTTTCTTTCTTTCTTTCTGTATAGTTGGGGAGTCTTTCTAAAAATTGTTTCAACTTAAATTTCAGTTTTTCATTGACTTATGCATTTCTTTTTCCCATTGCTTCAGAAAGAAAGGAACACTCGTTTCACCAGGGGAAGCTGGGTTCAACGTTGAGTAATGACCTGCTTCTGCTGGGGCAGTACAATGCTGCCCACAGCCTTTTCCCGCCCGGGCTGCTTGCGAATTAGTCCAGCACTAAACCACCAAGCTGCTCAGGTGTGCCGTGTCGCGTCCCAGACTCGAAAAGATATCCAGGAAAGAGGTGGGGGGGGGGAGCTGCTGGGCTTAAGGTAAGGGGTTAGGGTTAGGGGCTAGAATAAGGGTTAGGGTTAGGGTTAGGGTTAGGGGTTGGGGTTAGGAGTCAGGGTTAGGGGTTAGGGGTTAGGGGTTAGGGGTTAGGGTTAGGGGTTAGGGTTAGGGGTTAGGGTTAGGAGTCAGGGTTAGGGGATAGGGTTTAGGGGTTAGGGTTAGGGTTAGGGTTTAGGGTTAGGGGTTGGGGTTAGGAGTCAGGGTTAGGGGTTAGGGTTAGGGTTAGGGTTAGGGGTTAGGGTTAGGGTTAGGGGTTAGGGTTAGAGTTAGGCAGCATGCTACTTTCCTACAAGTTTCCCATAGGTTGGAGAACACTGGAAATGACATCTCTCCCCCCACCCTCCACCACCATCACCACCCCCACTGCTCTCCATCATTGCCTATCCAGATACAAAGGTGTACCAGACACTGTTGGTAAATTCCACTCACTCACTCCCAGAATACAGATCATTCGATTTTACATTCGTGATTTCTTACCACCCCTATTTATCATTATTGATTGATTTTGCTCCTCACTTCTCTGAGATTTGGCTCAGTATCTTGTCAAAATGCAATGTGAACACCTCCAGATGGGACTCCGATGCCCATTGGTTTAGTTGTTTTGTTGAGGTTCTGTGCACATGAAGTCAGAAACGTTCAGTTTTACACACACACACACACACACACACACACACACACACACACTCAGGTTTGAGGCAAAAGCTGTTGAAAACCCTGTTTGTATGCTAAACAGAGCTGTGTGGCACTGAGGACCAGTATTCTATACTCTCTGGAATGCTGTGTTCACCAACGTTCTGAGTTCTCTAAGGGCCTGCATTTTGGGACAAAGTCCTGAACTGACTGGTGAAGTGGTGGAAGATTCTCTCTCTCTCTCTGCCCTCTCTCCCTCTCTCCCTCCTTCTCTCTTTCTCCCTCTCTCCCTCCCACCCTAACCCTTTCTTTTCCAAGGAAGGCAGTCGACCAGCTGCCTGGTTGCACTTAGTCTCTCAGCTCAGGTCGACCAGTTGCATTTGGTCTCAGCTGAGGTTGACCAGTTGCTTTGGGTCTCAGCGGAGGTCGACCAGTTGCATTTGGTCTCAGCGGAGGTCGACCAGTTGCATTTGGTCTCTCAGCTCAGGTCGACCAGTTGCACTTAGTCTCTCGGCGGTGGTCGACCAGCTGCCCGGCGGCAATTGACACACGCTATTTGCCAGCAGGTGTCACTCTTGACCTATTGATTGTCTGCATCCTCTCAGCCTTCTGAAACCTGACCTTCCCTCCCCCTCCCCCCACTCTCTTGGCTCCCTCCTTGCCATCTCTGCACCGCTTCTCCTCCCACCCCGTTTAGATGTTTCAATGCTAACTGACTTTCTTCTTTTCTTCCCCACCACCCCAACTCCCACCCCTCCACACATTTTCCCCGTTTGGCTACAGTGCCAGAATCCTTCCTAAGGAATCTGAATTCCATCCGTCTCTGCACTTGTTCAACGTTGTTTCTCTCTTTTAAAAATTCTTTCTTTCTTTCTTTCTTCCTTTCTTTCTTTCTTTCTTGTCTTTCCTTTTCCTTTCTTTCTTTCTTTCTTTCTTTCTTTCTTTCTTTCTTTCTTTCTGTATAGTTGGGGAGTCCTTTCTCAAAATTGTTTCAACTTAAATTTCAGTTTTTCATTGACTTATGCATTTCTTTTTCCCATTGCTTCAGAAAGAAAGGAACACTCGTTTCACCAGGGGAAGCTGGGTTCAACGTTGAGTAATGACCTGCTTCTGCTGGGGCAGTACAATGCTGCCCACAGCCTTTTCCCGCCCGGGCTGCTTGCGAATTAGTCCAGCACTAAACCACCAAGCTGCTCAGGTGTGCCGTGTCGCGTCCCAGACTCGAAAGATATCCAGGAAAGAGGTGGGGGGGGGGGAAGCTGCTGGGCTTAAGGTAAGGGGGTTAGGGGTTAGGGGCTAGAATAAGGGTTAGGGTTAGGGTTAGGGTTAGGGGTTGGGGTTAGGAGTCAGGGTTAGGGGTTAGGGGTTAGGGGTTAGGGGTTAGGGTTAGGGGTTAGGGTTAGGGGTTAGGGTTAGGGGTTAGGGTTAGGAGTCAGGGTTAGGGGATAGGGTTTAGGGGTTAGGGTTAGGGTTAGGGTTTAGGGTTAGGGGTTGGGGTTAGGAGTCAGGGTTAGGGGTTAGGGTTAGGGTTAGGGTTAGGGGTTAGGGTTAGGGTTAGGGGTTAGGGTTAGAGTTAGGCAGCATGCTACTTTCCCTACAAGTTTCCCATAGGTTGGAGAACACTGGAAATGACATCTCTCCCCCCACCCTCCACCACCATCACCACCCCCACTGCTCTCCATCATTGCCTATCCAGATACAAAGGTGTACCAGACACTGTTGGTAAATTCCACTCACTCACTCCCAGAATACAGATCATTCGATTTTACATTCGTGATTTCTTACCACCTATTTATCATTATTGATTGATTTTGCTCCTCACTTCTCTCTCTGAGATTTGGCTCAGTATCTTGTCAAAATGCAATGTGAACACCTCCAGATGGGACTCCGATGCCCATTGGTTTAGTTGTTTTGTTGAGGTTCTGTGCACATGAAGTCAGAAACGTTCAGTTTTTACACACACACACACACACACACACACACACACTCAGGTTTGAGGCAAAAGCTGTTGAAAACCCTGTTTGTATGCTAAACAGAGCTGTGTGGCACTGAGGACCAGTATTCTATACTCTCTGGAATGCTGTGTTCACCAACGTTCTGAGTTCTCTAGGCCTGCATTTTGGGGACAAAGTCCTGAACTGACTGGTGAAGTGGTGGAAGATTCTCTCTCTCTCTCTGCCCCTCTCTCCCTCTCTCCCTCCTTCTCTCTTTCTCCCTCTCTCCCTCCCACCCTAACCCTTTCTTTTCCAAGGAAGGCAGTCGACCAGCTGCCTGGTTGCACTTAGTCTCTCAGCTCAGGTCGACCAGTTGCATTTGGTCTCAGCTGAGGTTGACCAGTTGCTTTGGGTCTCAGCGGAGGTCGACCAGTTGCATTTGGTCTCAGCGGAGGTCGACCAGTTGCATTTGGTCTCAGCGGAGGTCGACCAGTTGCATTTGGTCTCTCAGCTCAGGTCGACCAGTTGCACTTAGTCTCTCGGCGGTGTCGACCAGCTGCCCGGCGGCAATTGACACACGCTATTTGCCAGCAGGTGTCACTCTTGACCTATTGATTGTCTGCATCCTCTCAGCCTTCTGAAACCTGACCTTCCCTCCCCCTCCCCCCACTCTCTTGGCTCCCTCCTTGCCATCTCTGCACCGCTTCTCCTCCCACCCCGTTTAGATGTTCAATGCTAACTGACTTTCTTCTTTTCTTCCCCACCACCCCAACTCCCACCCCTCCACACATTTTCCCCGTTTGGCTACAGTGCCAGAATCCTTCCTAAGGAATCTGAATTCCATCCGTCTCTGCACTTGTTCAACGTTGTTTCTCTCTTTTAAAAATTCTTTCTTTCTTTCTTTCTTCCTTTCTTTCTTTCTTTCCTTGTCTTTCCTTTTCCTTTCTTTCTTTCTTTCTTTCTTCTTTCTTTCTTTCTTTCTTTCTTTCTGTATAGTTGGGGAGTCTTTCTAAAATTGTTTTCAACTTAAATTTCAGTTTTTCATTGACTTATGCATTTCTTTTTCCCATTGCTTCAGAAAGAAAGGAACACTCGTTTCACCAGGGGAAGCTGGGTTCAACGTTGAGTAATGACCTGCTTCTGCTGGGGCAGTACAATGCTGCCCACAGCCTTTTCCCGCCCGGGCTGCTTGCGAATTAGTCCAGCACTAAACCACCAAGCTGCTCAGGTGTGCCGTGTCGCGTCCCAGACTCGAAAAGATATCCAGGAAAGAGGTGGGGGGGGGGGAAGCTGCTGGGCTTAAGGTAAGGGGTTAGGGTTAGGGGCTAGAATAAGGGTTAGGGTTAGGGTTAGGGTTAGGGGTTGGGGTTAGGAGTCTGGGTAGGGTTAGGGGTTAGGGGTTAGGGGTTAGGGGTTAGGGTTAGGGGTTAGGGTTAGGGGTTAGGGTTAGGGGTTAGGGTTAGGAGTCAGGTTAGGGGATAGGGTTTAGGGGTTAGGGTTAGGGTTAGGGTTTAGGGTTAGGGGTTGGGGTTAGGAGTCAGGGTTAGGGGTTAGGGTTAGGGTTAGGGTTAGGGGTTAGGGTTAGGGTTAGGGGTTAGGGTTAGAGTTAGGCAGCATGCTACTTTCCCTACAAGTTTCCCATAGGTTGGAGAACACTGGAAATGACATCTCTCCCCCCACCCTCCACCACCATCACCAACCCCACTGCTCTCCATCATTGCCTATCCAGATACAAAGGTGTACCAGACACTGTTGGTAAAATTCCACTCACTCACTCCCAGAATACAGATCATTCGATTTTACATTCGTGATTTCTTACCACCTATTTATCATTATTGATTGATTTTGCTCCTCACTTCTCTCTCTGAGATTTGGCTCAGTATCTTGTCAAAATGCAATGTGAACACCTCCAGATGGGACTCCGATGCCCATTGGTTTAGTTGTTTTGTTGAGGTTCTGTGCACATGAAGTCAGAAACGTTCAGTTTTTACACACACACACACACACACACACACACACACACTCAGGTTTGAGGCAAAAGCTGTTGAAAACCCTGTTTGTATGCTAAACAGAGCTGTGTGGCACTGAGGACCAGTATTCTATACTCTCTGGAATGCTGTGTTCACCAACGTTCTGAGTTCTCTAGGCCTGCATTTTGGGGACAAAGTCCTGAACTGACTGGTGAAGTGGTGGAAGATTCTCTCTCTCTCTCTGCCCCTCTCTCGCCCTCTCTCCCTCCTTCTCTCGTTTCTCCCCTCTCTCCCTCCCACCCTAACCCTTTCTTTTCCAAGGAAGGCAGTCGACCAGCTGCCTGGTTGCACTTAGTCTCTCAGCTCAGGTCGACCAGTTGCATTTGGTCTCAGCTGAGGTTGACCAGTTGCTTTGGGTCTCAGCGGAGGTCGACCAGTTGCATTTGGTCTCAGCGGAGGTCGACCAGTTGCATTTGTCTCAGCGGAGGTCGACCAGTTGCATTTGGTCTCTCAGCTCAGGTCGACCAGTTGCACTTAGTCCTCTCGGCGGTGGTCGACCAGCTGCCCGGCGGCAATTGACACACGCTATTTGCCAGCAGGTGTCACTCTTGACCTATTGATTGTCTGCATCCTCTCAGCCTTCTGAAACCTGACCTTCCCTCCCCCCTCCCCCCACTCTCTTGGCTCCCTCCTTGCCATCTCTGCACCGCTTCTCCTCCCACCCCGTTTAGATGTTCAATGCTAACTGACTTTCTTCTTTTCTTCCCCCACCACCCCAACTCCCACCCCCTCCACACATTTTCCCCCGTTTGGCTACAGTGCCAGAATCCTTCCTAAGGAATCTGAATTCCATCCGTCTCTGCACTTGTTCAACGTTGTTTCTCTCTTTTAAAAATTCTTTCTTTCTTTCTTTCTTCCTTTCTTTCTTTCTTTCCTTGTCTTTCCTTTTCCTTTCTTTCTTCTTTCTTTCTTTCTTTCTTTCTTTCTTTCTTTCTTTCTTTCTTTCTTTCTGTATAGTTGGGGAGTCTTTCTAAAAATTGTTTCAACTTAAATTTCAGTTTTTCATTGACTTATGCATTTCTTTTTCCCATTGCTTCAGAAAGAAAGGAACACTCGTTTCACCAGGGGAAGCTGGGTTCAAACGTTGAGTAATGACCTGCTTCTGCTGGGGCAGTACAATGCTGCCCACAGCCTTTTCCCGCCCGGGCTGCTTGCGAATTAGTCCAGCACTAAACCACCAAGCTGCTCAGGTGTGCCGTGTCGCGTCCCAGACTCGAAAAGATATCCAGGAAAGAGGTGGGGGGGGGGGAAGCTGCTGGGCTTAAGGTAAGGGGTTAGGGTTAGGGGCTAGAATAAGGGTTGAGGGTTAGGGTTAGGGTTAGGGGTTGGGGTTAAGGAGTCAGGGTTAGGGGTTAGGGGTTAGGGGTTAGGGGTTAGGGTTAGGGGTTAGGGTTAGGGGTTAGGGTTAGGAGTCAGGGTTAGGGGATAGGGTTTAGGGGTTAGGGTTAGGGTTAGGGTTTAGGGTTAGGGGTTGGGGTTAGGAGTCAGGGTTAGGGGTTAGGGTTAGGGTTAGGGGTTAGGGGTTAGGGTTAGGGTTAGGGGTTAGGGTTAGAGTTAGGCAGCTGCTACTTTCCCTACAAGTTTCCCATAGGTTGGAGAACACTGGAAATGACATCTCCTCCCCCCCCACCCTCCACCACCATCACCACCCCCACTGCTCTCCATCATTGCCTATCAGATACAAAGGTGTACCAGACACTGTTGGTAAATTCCACTCACTCACTCCCAGAATACAGATCATTCGATTTTACATTCGTGATTTCTTACCACCTATTTATCATTATTGATTGATTTTGCTCCTCACTTCTCTGAGATTTGGCTCAGTATCTTGTCAAAATGCAATGTGAACACCTCCAGATGGGACTCCGATGCCCATTGGTTTAGTTGTTTTGTTGAGGTTCTGTGCACATGAAGTCAGAAACGTTCAGTTTTTACACACACACAACACACACACACACACACACAACACACTCAGGTTTGAGGCAAAAGCTGTTGAAAACCCTGTTTGTATGCTAAAACAGAGCTGTGTGGCACTGAGGACCAGTATTCTATACTCTCTGGAATGCTGTGTTCACCAACGTTCTGAGTTTCTCTAGGCCTGCATTTTGGGGACAAAGTCCCTGAACTGACTGGTGAAGTGGTGGAAGATTCTCTCTCTCTCTCTGCCCCTCTCTCCCTCTCTCCCTCCTCTCTCTTTCTCCCTCTCTCCCTCCCACCCTAACCCCTTTCTTTTCCAAGGAAGGCAGTCGAACCAGCA
>NW_026698005.1:0-33625 GCF_030435755.1 Ochotona princeps | reverse complement strand
GGAAGCCTGATGGTGTGTGAAGTTAGTGAGCCAAATAGAGTTGTTCTCCCATAAGAACCACTCGGCTGATCCTTCTTCAATATGCCCTTCACCAACATGCAGTGTTTCCTTGATTGAATTAGCTCTCACACCAATATTTGTGTCTAGAGCCTTTGCATTGAGGGCTATCTGAAAACGGCTGTGGCGCTGAAGTTGCCGTGTGAATGTGGAGTTGGTGGCATGTGAAACCCGCATGTGGAGCATTCGTTTTGTGTGGGATGCTCTACCAGGTTCATTCCTAGATAATGCACTCAAAGGGCACTAAGCATAGAGTGTGAAAACTGAGTTTCCTTGAGAGCTGCTTGGAATGCTGGTGGTGTGTGAAGTTAGTGCAGCCAAATGGAGTTGTTCTCCCACAAGAACCACTCGGCTGATCCTTCTTCAATATGCCCCTTCACCAACATGCAGTGTTTCCTTGATTGAATTAGCTCTCACACCCAATATTTGCGTCTAGAGCCTTTGCATTGAGGGCTATCTGAAAACGGCTGTGGTGCTGAAGTTGCCTGAGAATGTGGAGTTGTGGTGGCATGTGAAACCCGCATGTGGAGCATTCGTTTGTGTGGCATGCTCTACCAGGGTTCATTCCTAGATAATGCACTCAAAGGGCACTAAGCCTAGAGTGTGAAAACTGAGTTTCCTTGAGAGCTGCTTGGAAGCCTGATGGTGTGTGAAGTTAGTGAGCCAAATGGAGTTGTTCTCCCACAAGAACCACTCGGCTGATCCTTCTTCAATATGCCCTTCACCAACATGCAGTGTTTCCTTGATTGAATTAGCTCTCACACAAATATTTGCGTCTAGAGCCTTTGCATGAGGGCTATCTGAAAACGGCTGTGGCGCTGAAGTTGCCTGAGAATGTGGAGTTGGTGGCATGTGAAACCGGCATGTGGAGCATTCGTTTGTGTGGGATGCTCACCAAGCTTCATTTCAGTCCTCGGCACTCAAAGGGCACTAAGCATAGAGTGTGAAAACTGAGTTTCCTTGAGAGCTGCTTGGAAGCCTGATGGCGTGGTGAAGGTTAGTGAGCCAAATGGAAGCCTGATGGCGTGTGAAGTTAGTGAGCCAAATGGAGTTGTTCTCCCACAAGAACCACTCGGCTGATCCTTCTTCAATATGCCCTTCACCAACATGCAGTGTTTCCTTGATTGAATTAGCTCTCACACCAATATTTGCGTCTAGAGCCTTTGCATTGAGGGCTATCTGAAAACGGCTGTGGCGCTGAAGTTGCCTGAGAATGTGGAGTTGGTGGCATGTGAAACCCGCATGTGGAGCATTCGTTTGTGTGGGATGCTCTACCAGGTTCATTCCTAGATAATGCACTCAAAGGGCACTAAGCATAGAGTGTGAAAACTGAGTTTCCTTGAGAGCTGCTTGGAAGCCTGATGGTGTGTGAAGTTAGTGAGCCAAATGGAGTTGTTCTCCCACAAGAACCACTCGGCTGATCCTTCTTCAATATGCCCTTCACCAACATGCAGTGTTTCCTTGATTGAATTAGCTCTCACACCAATATTTGCGTCTAGAGCCTTTGCATTGAGGGCTATCTGAAAACGGCTGTGGCGCTGAAGTTGCCTGAGAATGTCGAGTTGGTGGCATGTGAAACCCGCATGTGGAGCATTCGTTTGTGTGGGATGCTCTACCAGGTTCATTCCTAGATAATGCACTCAAAGGGCACTAAGCATAGAGTGTGAAAACTGAGTTTCCTTGAGAGCTGCTTGGAAGCCTGATGGTGTGTGAAGTTAGTGAGCCAAATGGAGTTGTTCTCCCATAAGAACCACTCGGCTGATCCTTCTTCAATATGCCCTTCACCAACATGCAGTGTTTCCTTGATTGAATTAGCTCTCACACCAATATTTGCGTCTAGAGCCTTTGCATTGAGGGCTATCTGAAAACGGCTGTGGCGCTGAAGTTGCCTGAGAATGTGGAGTTGGTGGCATGTGAAACCCGCATGTGGAGCATTCGTTTGTGTGGGATGCTCTACCAGGTTCATGCCTAAATCATGCACTCAAAGGGCACTAAGCATAGAGTGTGAAAACTGAGTTTCCTTGAGAGCTGCTTGGAAGCCTGATGGTGTGTGAAGTTAGTGAGCCAAATGGAGTTGTTCTCCCACAAGAACCACTCGGCTGATCCTTCTTCAATATGCCCTTCACCAACATGCAGTGTTTCCTTGATTGAATTAGCTCTCACACCAATATTTGCGTCTAGAGCCTTTGCATTGAGGGCTATCTGAAAACGGCTGTGGCGCTGAAGTTGCCTGAGAATGTGGAGTTGGTGGCATGTGAAACCCGCATGTGGAGCATTCGTTTGTGTGGGATGCTCTACCAGGTTCATTCCTAGATAATGCACTCAAAGGGCACTAAGCATAGAGTGTGAAAACTGAGTTTCCTTGAGAGCTGCTTGGAAGCCTGATGGTGTGTGAAGTTAGTGAGCCAAATGGAGTTGTTCTCCCATAAGAACCACTCGGCTGATCCTTCTTCAATATGCCCTTCACCAACATGCAGTGTTTCCTTGATTGAATTAGCTCTCACACCAATATTTGCGTCTAGAGCCTTTGCATTGAGGGCTATCTGAAAACGGCTGTGGCGCTGAAGTTGCCTGTCAATGTGGAGTTGGTGGCATGTGAAACCCGCATGTGGAGCATTCGTTTGTGTGGCATGCTCTACCAGGTTCATTCCTAGATAATGCACTCAAAGGGCACTAAGCATAGAGTGTGAAAACTGAGTTTCCTTGAGAGCTGCTTGGAAGCCTGATGGTGTGTGAAGTTAGTGAGCCAAATGGAGTTGTTCTCCCATAAGTACCACTCGGGCTGATCCTTCTTCAATATGCCCTTCACCAACATGCAGTGTTTCCTTGATTGAATTAGCTCTCACACCAATATTTGTGTCTAGAGCCTTTGCATTGAGGGCTATCTGAAAACGGCTGTGACGCTGAAGTTGCCTGAGAATGTGGAGTTGGTGGCATGTGAAACCCGCATGTGGAGCATTCGTTTGTGTGGGATGCTCTACCAGGTTCATTCCTAGATAATGCACTCAAAGGGCACTAAGCATAGAGTGTGAAAACTGAGTTTCCTTGAGAGCTGCTTGGAAGCCTGATGGTGTGTGAAGTTAGTGAGCCAAATGGAGTTGTTCTCCCACAAGAACCACTCGGCTGATCCTTCTTCAATATGCCCTTCACCAACATGCAGTGTTTCCTTGATTGAATTAGCTCTCACACCAATATTTGCGTCTAGAGCCTTTGCATTGAGGGCTATCTGAAAAACGGCTGTGGCGCTGAAGTTGCCTGTGAATGTGGAGTTGGTGGCATGTGAAACCCGCATGTGGAGCATTCGTTTGTGTGGGATGCTCACCAAGCTTCATTTCAGTCCTAGGCACTCAAAAGGCACTAAGCATAGAGTGTGAAAACTGAGTTTCCTTGAGAGCTGCTTGGAAGCCTGATGGCGTGTGAAGTTAGTGAGCCAAATGGAGTTGTTCTCCCACAAGAACCACTCGGCTGATCCTTCTTCAATATGCCCTTCACCAACATGCAGTGTTTCTTGATTGAATTAGCTCTCACACCAATATTTGCGTCTAGAGCCTTTGCATTGAGGGCTATCTGAAAACGGCTGTGGCGCTGAAGTTGCCTGTGAATGTGGAGTTGGTGGCATGTGAAACCCGCATGTGGAGCATTCGTTTGTGTGGGATGCTCTACCAGGTTCATTCCTAGATAATGCACTCAAAGAGCACTAAGCATAGAGTGTGAAAACTGAGTTTCCTTGAGAGCTGCTTGGAAGGCTGATGGTGTGTGAAGTTAGTGAGCCAAATGGAGTTGTTCTCCCACAAGAACCACTCGGCTGATCCTTCTTCAATATGCCCTTCACCAACATGCAGTGTTTCCTTGATTGAATTAGCTCTCACACCAATATTTGCGTCTAGAGCCTTTGCATTGAGGGCTATCTGAAAACGGCTGTGGCGCTGAAGTTGCCTGAGAATGTGGAGTTGGTGGCATGTGAAACCCGCATGTGGAGCATTCGTTTGTGTGGCATGCTCTACCAGGTTCATTCCTAGATAATGCACTCAAAGGGCACTAAGCATAGAGTGTGAAAACTGAGTTTCCTTGAGAGCTGCTTGGAAGCCTGATGGTGTGTGAAGTTAGTGAGCCAAATGGAGTTGTTCTCCCACAAGAATCACTCGGCTGATCCTTCTTCAATATGCCCTTCACCAACATGCAGTGTTTCCTTGATTGAATTAGCTCTCACACCAATATTTGCGTCTAGAGCCTTTGCATTGAGGGCTATCTGAAAACGGCTGTGGCGCTGAAGTTGCCTGAGAATGTGGAGTTGGTGGCATGTGAAACCCGCATGTGGAGCATTCGTTTTGTGTTTAATGCTCTACCAGGTTCATTCCTAGATAATGCACTCAAAGGGCACTAAGCATAAAGTGTGAAAACTGAGTTTCCTTGAGAGCTGTTTGGAAGCGTGATGGTGTGTGAAGTTAGTGAGCCAAATGGAGTTGTTCTCCCACAAGAACCACTCGGCTGATCGTTCTTCAATATGCCCTTCACCAACATGCAGTGTTTCCTTGATTGAATTAGCCCTGACACCAATATTTGTGTCTAGAGCCTTTGCATTGAGGGCTATCTGAAAACGGCTGTGGCGCTGAAGTTGCCTGAGAATGTGGAGTTGGTGGCATGTGAAACCCGCATGTGGAGCATTCGTTTGTGTTTAATGCTCTACCAGGTTCATTCCTAGATAATGCACTCAAAGGGCACTAAGCATAGAGTGTGAAAACTGAGTTTCCTTGAGAGCTGCTTGGAAGCCTGATGGTGTGTGAAGTTAGTGAGCCAAATGGAGTTGTTCTCCCACAAGAACCACTCGGCTGATCCTTCTTCAATATGCCATTCACCAACATGCAGTGTTTCCTTGATTGAATTAGCTCTCACACCAATATTTGCGTCTAGAGCCTTTGCATTGAGGGCTATCTGAAAACGGCTGTGGCGCTGAAGTTGCCTGAGAATGTGGAGTTGGTGGCATGTGAAACCCGCATGTGGAGCATTCGTTTGTGTGGATGCTCTACCAGGTTCATTCCTAGATAATGCACTCAAAGGGCACTAAGCATAGAGTGTGAAAACTGAGTTTCCTTGAGAGCTGCTTGGAAGCCTGATGGTGTGTGAAGTTAGTGAGCCAAATGGAGTTGTTCTCCCACAAGAACCACTCGGCTGATCCTTCTTCAATATGCCCTTCACCAACATGCAGTGTTTCCTTGATTGAATTAGCTCTCACACCAATATTTGCGTCTAGAGCCTTTGCATTGAGGGCTATCTGAAAACGGCTGTGGCGCTGAAGTTGCCTGAGAATGTGGAGTTGGTGGCATGTGAAACCCGCATGTGGAGCATTCGTTTGTGTGGGATGCTCTACCAGGTTCATTCCTAGATAATGCACTCAAACGGCTCTAAGCCTAGAGTGTGAAAACTGAGTTTCCTTGAGAGCTGCTTGGAAGCCTGATGGTGTGTGAAGTTAGTGAGCCAAATGGAGTTGTTCTCCCACAAGAACCACTCGGCTGATCCTTCTTCAATATGCCCTTCACCAACATGCAGTGTTTCCTTGATTGAATTAGCTCTCACACCAATATTTGCGTCTAGAGCCTTTGCATTGAGGGCTATCTGAAAACGGCTGTGGCGCTGAAGTTGCCTGTGAATGTGGAGTTGGTGGCATGTGAAACCCGCATGTGGAGCATTCGTTTGTGTGGCATGCTCTACCAGGTTCATTCCTAGATAATGCACTCAAAGGGCACTAAGCATAGAGTGTGAAAACTGAGTTTCCTTGAGAGCTGCTTGGAAGCCTGATGGTGTGTGAAGTTAGTGAGCCAAATGGAGTTGTTCTCCCACAAGAACCACTCGGCTGATCCTTCTTCAATATGCCCTTCACCAACATGCAGTGTTTCCTTGATTTAATTAGCTCTCACACCAATATTTGCGTCTAGAGCCTTTGCATTGAGGGCTATCTGAAAACGGCTGTGGCGCTGAAGTTGCCTGAGAATGTGGAGTTGGTGGCATGTGAAATCGGCATGTGGAGCATTCGTTTGTGTGGGATGCTCACCAAGCTTCATTTCAGTCCTAGGCACTCAAAGGGCCCTAAGCATAGAGTGTGAAAACTGAGTTTCCTTGAGAGCTGCTTGGAAGCCTGATGGTGTGTGAAGTTAGTGAGCCAAATGGAGTTGTTCTCCCACAAGAACCACTCGGCTGATCCTTCTTCAATATGCCCTTCACCAACATGCAGTGTTTCCTTGATTGAATTAGCTCTCACACCAATATTTGCGTCTAGAGCCTTTGCATTGAGGGCTATCTGAAAACGGCTGTGGCGCTGAAGTTGCCTGTGAATGTGGAGTTGGTGGCATGTGAAACCCGCATGTGGAGCATTCGTTTGTGTGGCATGCTCTACCAGGTTCATTCCTAGATAATGCACTCAAAGGGCACTAAGCATAGAGTGTGAAAACTGAGTTTCCTTGAGAGCTGCTTGGAAGCCTGATGGTGTGTGAAGTTAGTGAGCCAAATGGAGTTGTTCTCCCACAAGAACCACTCGGCTGATCCTTCTTCAATATGCCCTTCACCAACATGCAGTGTTTCCTTGATTGAATTAGCTCTCACACCAATATTTGCGTCTAGAGCCTTTGCATTGAGGGCTATCTGAAAACGGCTGTGGCGCTGAAGTTGCCTGTGAATGTGGAGTTGGTGGCATGTGAAACCCGCATGTGGAGCATTCGTTTGTGTGGCATGCTCTACCAGGTTCATTCCTAGATAATGCACTCAAAGGGCACTAAGCATAGAGTGTGAAAACTGAGTTTCCTTGAGAGCTGCTTGGAAGCCTGATGGTGTGTGAAGTTAGTGAGCCAAATGGAGTTGTTCTCCCACAAGAACCACTCGGCTGATCCTTCTTCAATATGCCATTCACCAACATGCAGTGTTTCCTTGATTGAATTAGCTCTCACACCAATATTTGCGTCTAGAGCCTTTGCATTGAGGGCTATCTGAAAACGGCTGTGGCGCTGAAGTTGCCTGAGAATGTGGAGTTGGTGGCATGTGAAACCCGCATGTGGAGCATTCGTTTGTGTGGCATGCTCTACCAGGTTCATTCCTAGATAATGCACTCAAAGGGCACTAAGCATAGAGTGTGAAAACTGAGTTTCCTTGAGAGCTGCTTGGAAGCCTGATGGTGTGTGAAGTTAGTGAGCCAAATGGAGTTGTTCTCCCACAAGAACCACTCGGCTGATCCTTCTTCAATATGCCCTTCACCAACATGCAGTGTTTCCTTGATTTAATTAGCTCTCACACCAATATTTGCGTCTAGAGCCTTTGCATTGAGGGCTATCTGAAAACGGCTGTGGCGCTGAAGTTGCCTGAGAATGTGGAGTTGGTGGCATGTGAAACCCGCATGTGGAGCATTCGTTTGTGTGGGATGCTCACCAAGCTTCATTTCAGTCCTAGGCACTCAAAGGGCACTAAGCATAGAGTGTGAAAACTGAGTTTCCTTGAGAGCTGCTTGGAAGCCTGATGGCGTGTGAAGTTAGTGAGCCAAATGGAGTTGTTCTCCCACAAGAACCACTCGGCTGATCCTTCTTCAATATGCCCTTCACCAACATGCAGTGTTTCCTTGATTGAATTAGCTCTCACACCAATATTTGCGTCTAGAGCCTTTGCATTGAGGGCTATCTGAAAACGGCTGTGGCGCTGAAGTTGCCTGAGAATGTGGAGTTGGTGGCATGTGAAACCCGCATGTGGAGCATTCGTTTGTGTGGCATGCTCTACCAGGTTCATTCCTAGATAATGCACTCAAAGGGCACTAAGCATAGAGTGTGAAAACTGAGTTTCCTTGAGAGCTGCTTGGAAGCCTGATGGTGTGTGAAGTTAGTGAGCCAAATGGAGTTGTTCTCCCACAAGAATCACTCGGCTGATCCTTCTTCAATATGCCCTTCACCAACATGCAGTGTTTCCTTGATTGAATTAGCTCTCACACCAATATTTGCGTCTAGAGCCTTTGCATTGAGGGCTATCTGAAAACGGCTGTGGCGCTGAAGGTGCCTGTCAATGTGGAGTTGGTGGCATGTGAAACCCGCATGTGGAGCATTCGTTTGTGTGGGATGCTCTACCAGGTTCATTACTAAATCATGCACTCAAAGGGCACTAAGCATAGAGTGTGAAAACTGAGTTTCCTTGAGAGCTGCTTGGAAGCCTGATGGTGTGTGAAGTTAGTGAGCCAAATGGAGTTGTTCTCCCACAAGAACCACTCGGCTGATCCTTCTTCAATATGCCCTTCACCAACATGCACTGTTTCCTTGATTGAATTAGCTGTCACACCAATATTTGCGTCTAGAGCCTTTGCATTGAGGGCTATCTGAAAACGGCTGTGGTGCTGAAGTTGCGTGAGAATGTGGAGTTGGTGGCATGTGAAACCCGCATGTGGAGCATTCGTTTGTGTGGGATGCTCTACCAGGTTCATTCCTAGATAATGCACTCAAAGGGCACTAAGCATAGAGTGTGAAAACTGAGTTTCCTTGAGAGCTGCTTGGAAGCCTGATGGTGTGTGAAGTTAGTGAGCCAAATGGAGTTGTTCTCCCACAAGAACCACTCGGCTGATCCTTCTTCAATATGCCCTTCACCAACATGCAGTGTTTCCTTGATTGAATTAGCTCTCACACCAATATTTGCGTCTAGAGCCTTTGCATTGAGGGCTATCTGAAAACGGCTGTGGCGCTGAAGTTGCCTGTCAATGTGGAGTTGGTGGCATGTGAAACCCGCATGTGGAGCATTCGTTTGTGTGGCATGCTCTACCAGGTTCATTCCTAGATAATGCACTCAAAGGGCACTAAGCATAGAGTGTGAAAACTGAGTTTCCTTGAGAGCTGCTTGGAAGCCTGATGGCGTGTGAAGTTAGTGAGCCAAATGGAGTTGTTCTCCCATAAGAACCACTCGGCTGATCCTTCTTCAATATGCCCTTCACCAACATGCAGTGTTTCCTTGATTGAATTAGCTCTCACACCAATATTTGTGTCTAGAGCCTTTGCATTGAGGGCTATCTGAAAACGGCTGTGGCGCTGAAGTTGCCTGTGAATGTGGAGTTGGTGTCATGTGAAAACCGCATGTGGAGCATTCGTTTGTGTGGGATGCTCTACCAGGTTCATTCCTAGATAATGCACTCAAAGGGCACTAAGCATAGAGTGTGAAAACTGAGTTTCCTTGAGAGCTGCTTGGAAGCCTGATGGTGTGTGAAGTTAGTGAGCCAAATGGAGTTGTTCTCCCACAAGAACCACTCGGCTGATCCTTCTTCAATATGCCATTCACCAACATGCAGTGTTTCCTTGATTGAATTAGCTCTCACACCAATATTTGCGTCTAGAGCCTTTGCATTGAGGGCTATCTGAAAACGGCTGTGGCGCTGAAGTTGCCTGAGAATGTGGAGTTGGTGGCATGTGAAACCCGCATGTGGAGCATTCGTTTGTGTGGCATGCTCTACCAGGTTCATTCCTAGATAATGCACTCAAAGGGCACTAAGCATAGAGTGTGAAAACTGAGTTTCCTTGAGAGCTGCTTGGAAGCCTGATGGTGTGTGAAGTTAGTGAGCCAAATGGAGTTGTTCTCCCACAAGAACCACTCGGCTGATCCTTCTTCAATATGCCCTTCACCAACATGCAGTGTTTCCTTGATTGAATTAGCTCTCACACCAATATTTGCGTCTAGAGCCTTTGCATTGAGGGCTATCTGAAAACGGCTGTGGCGCTGAAGTTGCCTGAGAATGTGGAGTTGGTGGCATGTGAAACCGGCATGTGGAGCATTCGTTTGTGTGGGATGCTCACCAAGCTTCATTTCAGTCCTAGGTACTCAAAGGGCACTAAGCATAGAGTGTGAAAACTGAGTTTCCTTGAGAGCTGCTTGGAAGCCTGATGGCGTGTGAAGTTAGTGAGCCAAATGGAGTTGTTCTCCCACAAGAACCACTCGGCTGATCCTTCTTCAATATGCCCTTCACCAACATGCAGTGTTTCCTTGATTGAATTAGCTCTCACACCAATATTTGCGTCTAGAGCCTTTGCATTGAGGGCTATCTGAAAACGGCTGTGGCGCTGAAGTTGCCTGTGAATGTGGAGTTGGTGGCATGTGAAACCCGCATGTGGAGCATTCGTTTGTGTGGGATGCTCTACCAGGTTCATGCCTAGATAATGCACTCAAAGGGCACTAAGCATAGAGTGTGAAAACTGAGTTTCCTTGAGAGCTGCTTGGAAGCCTGATGGTGTGTGAAGTTAGTGAGCCAAATGGAGTTGTTCTCCCACAAGAACCACTCGGCTGATCCTTCTTCAATATGCCCTTCACCAACATGCAGTGTTTCCTTGATTGAATTAGCTCTCACACCAATATTTGCGTCTAGAGCCTTTGCATTGAGGGCTATCTGAAAACGGCTGTGGCGCTGAAGTTGCCTGAGAATGTGGAGTTGGTGGCATGTGAAACCCGCATGTGGAGCATTCGTTTGTGTGGCATGCTCTACCAGGTTCATTCCTAGATAATGCACTCAAAGGGCACTAAGCATAGAGTGTGAAAACTGAGTTTCCTTGAGAGCTGCTTGGAAGCCTGATGGTGTGTGAAGTTAGTGAGCCAAATGGAGTTGTTCTCCCACAAGAACCACTCGGCTGATCCTTCTTCAATATGCCCTTCACCAACATGCAGTGTTTCCTTGATTGAATTAGCTCTCACACCAATATTTGTGTCTAGAGCCTTTGCATTGAGGGCTATCTGAAAACGGCTGTGGCGCTGAAGTTGCCTGAGAATGTGGAGTTGGTGGCATGTGAAACCCGCATGTGGAGCATTCGTTTGTGTTTAATGCTCTACCAGGTTCATTCCTAGATAATGCACTCAAAGGTTACTAAGCATAAAGTGTGAAAACTGAGTTTCCTTGAGAGCTGCTTGGAAGCCTGATGGTGTGTGAAGTTAGTGAGCCAAATGGAGTTGTTCTCCCACAAGAACCACTCGGCTGATCCTTCTTCAATATGCCCTTCACCAACATGCAGTGTTTCCTTGATTGAATTAGCTCTCACACCAATATTTGCGTCTAGAGCCTTTGCATTGAGGGCTATTTGAAAACGGCTGTGGCGCTGAAGTTGCCTGTGAATGTGGAGTTGGTGGCATGTGAAACCCGCATGTGGAGCATTCGTTTGTGTGGGATGCTCTACCAGGTTCATTCCTAGATAATGCACTCAAAGGGCACTAAGCATAGAGTGTGAAAACTGAGTTTCCTTGAGAGCTGCTTGGAAGCCTGATGGTGTGTGAAGTTAGTGAGCCAAATGGAGTTGTTCTCCCACAAGAACCACTCGGCTGATCCTTCTTCAATATGCCCTTCACCAACATGCAGTGTTTCCTTGATTGAATTAGCTCTCACACCAATATTTGCGTCTAGAGCCTTTGCATTGAGGGCTATCTGAAAACGGCTGTGGCGCTGAAGTTGCCTGAGAATGTGGAGTTGGTGGCATGTGAAACCCGCATGTGGAGCATTCGTTTGTGTGGGATGCTCTACCAGGTTCATTCCTAGATAATGCACTCAAAGGGCACTAAGCATAGAGTGTGAAAACTGAGTTTCCTTGAGAGCTGCTTGGAAGCCTGATGGTGTGTGAAGTTAGTGAGCCAAATGGAGTTGTTCTCCCACAAGAACCACTCGGCTGATCCTTCTTCAATATGCCCTTCACCAACATGCAGTGTTTCCTTGATTGAATTAGCTCTCACACCAATATTTGCGTCTAGAGCCTTTGCATTGAGGGCTATCTGAAAACGGCTGTGGCGCTGAAGTTGCCTGTGAATGTGGAGTTGATGGCATGTGAAACCCGCATGTGGAGCATTCGTTTGTGTGGGATGCTCTACCAGGTTCATTCCTAGATAATGCACTCAAACGGCTCTAAGCATAGAGTGTGAAAACTGAGTTTCCTTGAGAGCTGCTTGGAAGCCTGATGGTGTGTGAAGTTAGTGAGCCAAATGGAGTTGTTCTCCCACAAGAACCACTCGGCTGATCCTTCTTCAATATGCCCTTCACCAACATGCAGTGTTTCCTTGATTGAATTAGCTCTCACACCAATATTTGCGTCTAGAGCCTTTGCATTGAGGGCTATCTGAAAACGGCTGTGGCGCTGAAGTTGCCTGAGAAGGTGGAGTTGATGGCATGTGAAACCCGCATGTGGAGCATTCGTTTGTGTGGGATGCTCTACCAGGTTCATTCCTAGATAATGCACTCAAACGGCTCTAAGCATAGAGTGTGAAAACTGAGTTTCCTTGAGAGCTGCTTGGAAGCCTGATGGTGTGTGAAGTTAGTGAGCCAAATGGAGTTGTTCTCCCTCAAGAACCACTCGGCTGATCCTTCTTCAATATGCCCTTCACCAACATGCAGTGTTTCCTTGATTGAATTAGCTCTCACACCAATATTTGCGTCTAGAGCCTTTGCATTGAGGGCTATCTGAAAACGGCTGTGGCGCTGAAGTTGCCTGAGAATGTGGAGTTGGTGGCATGTGAAACCCGCATGTGGAGCATTCGTTTGTGTGGGATGCTCTACCAGCTTCATTTCAGTCCTAGGTACTCAAAGGGCACTAAGCATAGAGTGTGAAAACTGAGTTTCCTTGAGAGCTGCTTGGAAGCCTGATGGTGTGTGAAGTTAGTGAGCCAAATGGAGTTGTTCTCCCACAAGAACCACTCGGCTGATCCTTCTTCAATATGCCATTCACCAACATGCAGTGTTTCCTTGATTGAATTAGCTCTCACACCAATATTTGCGTCTAGAGCCTTTGCATTGAGGGCTATCTGAAAACGGCTGTGGCGCTGAAGTTGCCTGAGAATGTGGAGTTGGTGGCATGTGAAACCCGCATGTGGAGCATTCGTTTGTGTGGCATGCTCTACCAGGTTCATTCCTAGATAATGCACTCAAAGGGCACTAAGCCTAGAGTGTGAAAACTGAGTTTCCTTGAGAGCTGCTTGGAAGCCTGATGGTGTGTGAAGTTAGTGAGCCAAATGGAGTTGTTCTCCCACAAGAACCACTCGGCTGATCCTTCTTCAATATGCCCTTCACCAACATGCAGTGTTTCCTTGATTGAATTAGCTCTCACACCAATATTTGCGTCTAGAGCCTTTGCATTGAGGGCTATCTGAAAACGGCTGTGGCGCTGAAGTTGCCTGAGAATGTGGAGTTGGTGGCATGTGAAACCGGCATGTGGAGCATTCGTTTGTGTGGGATGCTCACCAAGCTTCATTTCAGTCCTAGGCACTCAAAGGGCACTAAGCATAGAGTGTGAAAACTGAGTTTCCTTGAGAGCTGCTTGGAAGCCTGATGGTGTGTGAAGTTAGTGAGCCAAATGGAGTTGTTCTCCCATAAGAACCACTCGGCTGATCCTTCTTCAATATGCCCTTCACCAACATGCAGTGTTTCCTTGATTGAATTAGCTCTCACACCAATATTTGCGTCTAGAGCCTTTGCATTGAGGGCTATCTGAAAACGGCTTTGGCGCTGAAGTTGCCTGAGAATGTGGAGTTGGTGGCATGTGAAACCCGCATGTGGAGCATTCGTTTGTGTGGCATGCTCTACCAGGTTCATTCCTAGATAATGCACTCAAAGGGCACTAAGCATAGAGTGTGAAAACTGAGTTTCCTTGAGAGCTGCTTGGAAGCCTGATGGTGTGTGAAGTTAGTGAGCCAAATGGAGTTGTTCTCCCACAAGAACCACTCGGCTGATCCTTCTTCAATATGCCCTTCACCAACATGCAGTGTTTCCTTGATTGAATTAGCTCTCACACCAATATTTGTGTCTAGAGCCTTTGCATTGAGGGCTATCTGAAAACGGCTGTGGCGCTGAAGTTGCCTGAGAATGTGGAGTTGGTGGCATGTGAAACCCGCATGTGGAGCATTCGTTTGTGTTTAATGCTCTACCAGGTTCATTCCTAGATAATGCACTCAAAGGTTACTAAGCATAAAGTGTGAAAACTGAGTTTCCTTGAGAGCTGCTTGGAAGCCTGATGGTGTGTGAAGTTAGTGAGCCAAATGGAGTTGTTCTCCCACAAGAACCACTCGGCTGATCCTTCTTCAATATGCCCTTCACCAACATGCAGTGTTTCCTTGATTGAATTAGCTCTCACACCAATATTTGCGTCTAGAGCCTTTGCATTGAGGGCTATCTGAAAACGGCTGTGGCGCTGAAGTTGCCTGTGAATGTGGAGTTGGTGGCATGTGAAACCCGCATGTGGAGCATTCGTTTGTGTGGGATGCTCTACCAGGTTCATTCCTAGATAATGCACTCAAAGGGCACTAAGCATAGAGTGTGAAAACTGAGTTTCCTTGAGAGCTGCTTGGAAGCCTGATGGTGTGTGAAGTTAGTGAGCCAAATGGAGTTGTTCTCCCACAAGAACCACTCGGCTGATCCTTCTTCAATATGTCCTTCACCAACATGCAGTGTTTCCTTGATTGAATTAGCTCTCACACCAATATTTGCGTCTAGAGCCTTTGCATTGAGGGCTATCTGAAAACGGCTGTGGCGCTGAAGTTGCCTGAGAATGTGGAGTTGGTGGCATGTGAAACCCGCATGTGGAGCATTCGTTTGTGTGGGATGCTCTACCAGGTTCATTCCTAGATAATGCACTCAAAGGGCACTAAGCATAGAGTGTGAAAACTGAGTTTCCTTGAGAGCTGCTTGGAAGCCTGATGGTGTGTGAAGTTAGTGAGCCAAATGGAGTTGTTCTCCCACAAGAACCACTCGGCTGATCCTTCTTCAATATGCCCTTCACCAACATGCAGTGTTTCCTTGATTGAATTAGCTCTCACACCAATATTTGCGTCTAGAGCCTTTGCATTGAGGGCTATCTGAAAACGGCTGTGGCGCTGAAGTTGCCTGAGAAGGTGGAGTTGATGGCATGTGAAACCCGCATGTGGAGCATTCGTTTGTGTGGGATGCTCTACCAGGTTCATTCCTAGATAATGCACTCAAACGGCTCTAAGCATAGAGTGTGAAAACTGAGTTTCCTTGAGAGCTGCTTGGAAGCCTGATGGTGTGTGAAGTTAGTGAGCCAAATGGAGTTGTTCTCCCACAAGAACCACTCGGCTGATCCTTCTTCAATATGCCCTTCACCAACATGCAGTGTTTCCTTGATTGAATTAGCTCTCACACCAATATTTGCGTCTAGAGCCTTTGCATTGAGGGCTATCTGAAAACGGCTGTGGCGCTGAAGTTGCCTGAGAAGGTGGAGTTGATGGCATGTGAAACCCGCATGTGGAGCATTCGTTTGTGTGGGATGCTCTACCAGGTTCATTCCTAGATAATGCACTCAAACGGCTCTAAGCATAGAGTGTGAAAACTGAGTTTCCTTGAGAGCTGCTTGGAAGCCTGATGGTGTGTGAAGTTAGTGAGCCAAATGGAGTTGTTCTCCCTCAAGAACCACTCGGCTGATCCTTCTTCAATATGCCCTTCACCAACATGCAGTGTTTCCTTGATTGAATTAGCTCTCACACCAATATTTGCGTCTAGAGCCTTTGCATTGAGGGCTATCTGAAAACGGCTGTGGCGCTGAAGTTGCCTGTGAATGTGGAGTTGGTGGCATGTGAAACCCGCATGTGGAGCATTCGTTTGTGTGGGATGCTCTACCAGCTTCATTTCAGTCCTAGGTACTCAAAGGGCACTAAGCATAGAGTGTGAAAACTGAGTTTCCTTGAGAGCTGCTTGGAAGCCTGATGGTGTGTGAAGTTAGTGAGCCAAATGGAGTTGTTCTCCCACAAGAACCACTCGGCTGATCCTTCTTCAATATGCCATTCACCAACATGCAGTGTTTCCTTGATTGAATTAGCTCTCACACCAATATTTGCGTCTAGAGCCTTTGCATTGAGGGCTATCTGAAAACGGCTGTGGCGCTGAAGTTGCCTGAGAATGTGGAGTTGGTGGCATGTGAAACCCGCATGTGGAGCATTCGTTTGTGTGGCATGCTCTACCAGGTTCATTCCTAGATAATGCACTCAAAGGGCACTAAGCCTAGAGTGTGAAAACTGAGTTTCCTTGAGAGCTGCTTGGAAGCCTGATGGTGTGTGAAGTTAGTGAGCCAAATGGAGTTGTTCTCCCACAAGAACCACTCGGCTGATCCTTCTTCAATATGCCCTTCACCAACATGCAGTGTTTCCTTGATTGAATTAGCTCTCACACCAATATTTGCGTCTAGAGCCTTTGCATTGAGGGCTATCTGAAAACGGCTGTGGCGCTGAAGTTGCCTGAGAATGTGGAGTTGGTGGCATGTGAAACCGGCATGTGGAGCATTCGTTTGTGTGGGATGCTCACCAAGCTTCATTTCAGTCCTAGGCACTCAAAGGGCACTAAGCATAGAGTGTGAAAACTGAGTTTCCTTGAGAGCTGCTTGGAAGCCTGATGGTGTGTGAAGTTAGTGAGCCAAATGGAGTTGTTCTCCCATAAGAACCACTCGGCTGATCCTTCTTCAATATGCCCTTCACCAACATGCAGTGTTTCCTTGATTGAATTAGCTCTCACACCAATATTTGCGTCTAGAGCCTTTGCATTGAGGGCTATCTGAAAACGGCTTTGGCGCTGAAGTTGCCTGAGAATGTGGAGTTGGTGGCATGTGAAACCCGCATGTGGAGCATTCGTTTGTGTGGGATGCTCTACCAGGTTCATTCCTAGATAATGCACTCAAAGGGCACTAAGCATAGAGTGTGAAAACTGAGTTTCCTTGAGAGCTGCTTGGAAGCCTGATGGTGTGTGAAGTTAGTGAGCCAAATGGAGTTGTTCTCCCACAAGAACCACTCGGCTGATCCTTCTTCAATATGCCCTTCACCAACATGCAGTGTTTCCTTGATTGAATTAGCTCTCACACCAATATTTGCGTCTAGAGCCTTTGCATTGAGGGCTATCTGAAAACGGCTGTGGCGCTGAAGTTGCCTGTGAATGTGGAGTTGGTGGCATGTGAAACCCGCATGTGGAGCATTCGTTTGTGTGGGATGCTCTACCAGGTTCATTCCTAGATAATGCACTCAAAGGGCACTAAGCATAGAGTGTGAAAACTGAGTTTCCTTGATAGCTGCTTGGAAGCCTGATGGTGTGTGAAGTTAGTGAGCCAAATGGAGTTGTTCTCCCACAAGAATCACTCGGCTGATCCTTCTTCAATATGCCCTTCACCAACATGCAGTGTTTCCTTGATTGAATTAGCTCTCACACCAATATTTGCGTCTAGAGCCTTTGCATTGAGGGCTATCTGAAAACGGCTGTGGCGCTGAAGTTGCCTGTGAATGTGGAGTTGGTGGCATGTGAAACCCGCATGTGGAGCATTCGTTTGTGTGGCATGCTCTACCAGGTTCATTCCTAGATAATGCACTCAAAGGGCACTAAGCATAGAGTGTGAAAACTGAGTTTCCTTGAGAGCTGCTTGGAAGCCTGATGGTGTGTGAAGTTAGTGAGCCAAATGGAGTTGTTCTCCCATAAGAACCACTCGGCTGATCCTTCTTCAATATGCCCTTCACCAACATGCAGTGTTTCCTTGATTGAATTAGCCCTGACACCAATATTTGTGTCTAGAGCCTTTGCATTGAGGGCTATTTGAAAACGGCTGTGGCGCTGAAGTTGCCTGTGAATGTGGAGTTGGTGGCATGTGAAAACCGCATGTGGAGCATTCGTTTGTGTGGGATGCTCTACCAGGTTCATTCCTAGATAATGCACTCAAAGGGCACTAAGCATAGAGTGTGAAAACTGAGTTTCCTTGAGAGCTGCTTGGAAGCCTGATGGTGTGTGAAGTTAGTGAGCCAAATGGAGTTGTTCTCCCACAAGAACCACTCGGCTGATCCTTCTTCAATATGCCCTTCACCAACATGCACTGTTTCCTTGATTGAATTAGCTCTCACACCAATATTTGCGTCTAGAGCCTTTGCATTGAGGGCTATCTGAAAACGGCTGTGGCGCTGAAGTTGCCTGAGAATGTGGAGTTGGTGGCATGTGAAACCCGCATGTGGAGCATTCGTTTGTGTGGCATGCTCTACCAGGTTCATTCCTAGATAATGCACTCAAAGGGCACTAAGCATAGAGTGTGAAAACTGAGTTTCCTTGAGAGCTGCTTGGAAGCCTGATGGTGTGTGAAGTTAGTGAGCCAAATGGAGTTGTTCTCCCACAAGAACCACTCGGCTGATCCTTCTTCAATATGCCCTTCACCAACATGCAGTGTTTCCTTGATTGAATTAGCTCTCACACCAATATTTGCGTCTAGAGCCTTTGCATTGAGGGCTATCTGAAAACGGCTGTGGCGCTGAAGTTGCCTGAGAATGTGGAATTGGTGGCATGTGAAACCCGCATGTGGAGCATTCGTTTGTGTTTAATGCTCTACCAGGTTCATTCCTAGATAATGCACTCAAAGGGCACTAAGCATAAAGTGTGAAAACTGAGTTTCCTTGAGAGCTGTTTGGAAGCCTGATGGTGTGTGAAGTTAGTGAGCCAAATGAAGTTGTTCTCCCACAAGAACCACTCGGCTGATCGTTTTTCAATATGCCCTTCACCAACATGCAGTGTTTCCTTGATTGAATTAGCCCTGACACCAATATTTGTGTCTAGAGCCTTTGCATTGAGGGCTATCTGAAAACGGCTGTGGCGCTGAAGTTGCCTGTGAATGTGGAGTTGGTGGCATGTGAAACCTGCATGTGGAGCATTCGTTTGTGTGGGATGCTCTACCAGGTTCATTCCTAGATAATGCACTCAAAGGGCACTAAGCATAGAGTGTGAAAACTGAGTTTCCTTGAGAGCTGCTTGGAAGCCTGATGGTGTGTGAAGTTAGTGAGCCAAATGGAGTTGTTCTCCCACAAGAACCACTCGGCTGATCCTTCTTCAATATGCCCTTCACCAACATGCAGTGTTTCCTTGATTGAATTAGCTCTCACACCAATATTTGCATCTAGAGCCTTTGCATTGAGGGCTATCTGAAAACGGCTGTGGCGCTGAAGTTGCCTGAGAATGTGGAGTTGGTGGCATGTGAAACCCGCATGTGGAGCATTCGTTTTTGTGGGATGCTCTTCCAGGTTCATTCCTAGATAATGCACTCAAACGGCTCTAAGCATAGAGTGTGAAAACTGAGTTTCCTTGAGAGCTGCTTGGAAGCCTGATGGTGTGTGAAGTTAGTGAGCCAAATGGAGTTGTTCTCCCACAAGAACCACTCGGCTGATCCTTCTTCAATATGCTCTTCACCAACATGCAGTGTTTCCTTGATTGAATTAGCTCTCACACCAATATTTGCGTCTAGAGCCTTTGCATTGAGGGCTATCTGAAAACGGCTGTGGCGCTGAAGTTGCCTGTCAATGTGGAGTTGGTGGCATGTGAAACCCGCATGTGGAGCATTCGTTTGTGTGGGATGCTCTACCAGGTTCATTCCTAGATAATGCACTCAAAGGGCACTAAGGATAGAGTGTGAAAACTGAGTTTCCTTGAGAGCTGCTTGGAAGCCTGATGGTGTGTGAAGTTAGTGAGCCAAATGGAGTTGTTCTCCCACAAGAACCACTCGGCTGAACCTTATTCAATATGCCCTTCACCAACATGCAGTGTCTCCTTGATTGAATTAGCTCTCACACCAATATTTGCGTCTAGAGCCTTTGCATTGAGGGCTATCTGAAAACGGCTGTGGCGCTGAAGTTGCCTGTGAATGTGGAGTTGGTGGCATGTGAAACCCGCATGTGGAGCATTCGTTTGTGTGGGATGCTCTTCCAGGTTCATTCCTAGATAATGCACTCAAACGGCTCTAAGCATAGAGTGTGAAAACTGAGTTTCCTTGAGAGCTGCTTGGAAGCCTGATGGTGTGTGAAGTTAGTGAGCCAAATGGAGTTGTTCTCCCACAAGAACCACTCGGCTGATCCTTCTTCAATATGCTCTTCACCAACATGCAGTGTTTCCTTGATTGAATTAGCTCTCACACCAATATTTGCGTCTAGAGCCTTTGCATTGAGGGCTATCTGAAAACGGCTGTGGCGCTGAAGTTGCCTGTCAATGTGGAGTTGGTGGCATGTGAAACCCGCATGTGGAGCATTCGTTTGTGTGGCATGCTCTACCAGGTTCATTCCTAGATAATGCACTCAAAGGGCACTAAGCATAGAGTGTGAAAACTGAGTTTCCTTGAGAGCTGCTTGGAAGCCTGATGGTGTGTGAAGTTAGTGAGCCAAATGGAGTTGTTCTCCCACAAGAACCACTCGGCTGAACCTTCTTCAATATGCCCTTCACCAACATGCAGTGTCTCCTTGATTGAATTAGCTCTCACACCAATATTTGCGTCTAGAGCCTTTGCATTGAGGGCTATCTGAAAACGGCTGTGGCGCTGAAGTTGCCTGTGAATGTGGAGTTGGTGGCATGTGAAACCCGCATGTGGAGCATTCGTTTGTGTGGCATGCTCTACCAGGTTCATTCCTAGATAATGCACTCAAAGGGCACTAAGCATAGAGTGTGAAAACTGAGTTTCCTTTTAGCTGCTTGGAAGCCTGATGGTGTGTGAAGTTAGTGAGCCAAATGGAGTTGTTCTCCCACAAGAACCACTCGGCTGATCCTTCTTCAATATGCCCTTCACCAACATGCACTGTTTCCTTGATTGAATTAGCTCTCACACCAATATTTGCGTCTAGAGCCTTTGCATTGAGGGCTATCTGAAAACGGCTGTGGCGCTGAAGTTGCCTGAGAATGTGCAGTTGGTGGCATGTGAAATCGGCATGTGGAGCATTCGTTTGTGTGGGATGCTCACCAAGCTTCATTTCAGTCCTAGGCACTCAAAGGGCACTAAGCATAGAGTGTGAAAACTGAGTTTCCTTGAGAGCTGCTTGGAAGCCTGATGGTGTGTGAAGTTAGTGAGCCAAATGGAGTTGTTCTCCCATAAGAACCACTCGGCTGATCCTTCTTCAATATGCCCTTCACCAACATGCAGTGTTTCCTTGATTGAATTAGCTCTCACACCAATATTTGCGTCTAGAGCCTTTGCATTGAGGGCTATCTGAAAACGGCTGTGGCGCTGAAGTTGCCTGAGAATGTGGAGTTGGTGGCATGTGAAACCCGCATGTGGAGCATTCGTTTGTGTGGGATGCTCTACCAGGTTCATTCCTAGATAATGCACTCAAAGGGCACTAAGCATAGAGTGTGAAAACTGAGTTTCCTTGAGAGCTGCTTGGAAGCCTGATGGTGTGTGAAGTTAGTGAGCCAAATGGAGTTGTTCTCCCACAAGAACCACTCGGCTGATCCTTCTTCAATATGCCCTTCACCAACATGCAGTGTTTCCTTGATTTAATTAGCTCTCACACCAATATTTGCGTCTAGAGCCTTTGCATTGAGGGCTATCTGAAAACGGCTGTGGCGCTGAAGTTGCCTGAGAATGTGGTGTTGGTGGCATGTGAAACCCGCATGTGGAGCATTCGTTTGTGTGGGATGCTCACCAAGCTTCATTTCAGTCCTAGGCACTCAAAGGGCACTAAGCATAGAGTGTGAAAACTGAGTTTCCTTGAGAGCTGCTTGGAAGCCTGATGGTGTGTGAAGTTAGTGAGCCAAATGGAGTTGTTCTCCCACAAGAACCACTCGGCTGATCCTTCTTCAATATGCTCTTCACCAACATGCAGTGTTTCCTTGATTGAATTAGCTCTCACACCAATATTTGCGTCTAGAGCCTTTGCATTGAGGGCTATCTGAAAACGGCTGTGGCGCTGAAGTTGCCTGTCAATGTGGAGTTGGTGGCATGTGAAACCCGCATGTGGAGCATTCGTTTGTGTGGCATGCTCTACCAGGTTCATTCCTAGATAATGCACTCAAAGGGCACTAAGCATAGAGTGTGAAAACTGAGTTTCCTTGAGAGCTGCTTGGAAGCCTGATGGTGTGTGAAGTTAGTGAGCCAAATGGAGTTGTTCTCCCACAAGAACCACTCGGCTGAACCTTCTTCAATATGCCCTTCACCAACATGCAGTGTCTCCTTGATTGAATTAGCTCTCACACCAATATTTGCGTCTAGAGCCTTTGCATTGAGGGCTATCTGAAAACGGCTGTGGCGCTGAAGTTGCCTGTCAATGTGGAGTTGGTGGCATGTGAAACTCGCATGTGGAGCATTCGTTTGTGTGGGATGCTCTACCAGGTTCATTCCTAGATAATGCACTCAAAGGGCACTAAGCATAGAGTGTGAAAACTGAGTTTCCTTTTAGCTGCTTGGAAGCCTGATGGTGTGTGAAGTTAGTGAGCCAAATGGAGTTGTTCTCCCACAAGAACCACTCGGCTGATCCTTCTTCAATATGCCCTTCACCAACATGCACTGTTTCCTTGATTGAATTAGCTCTCACACCAATATTTGCGTCTAGAGCCTTTGCATTGAGGGCTATCTGAAAACGGCTGTGGCGCTGAAGTTGCCTGAGAATGTGCAGTTGGTGGCATGTGAAATCGGCATGTGGAGCATTCGTTTGTGTGGGATGCTCACCAAGCTTCATTTCAGTCCTAGGCACTCAAAGGGCACTAAGCATAGAGTGTGAAAACTGAGTTTCCTTGAGAGCTGCTTGGAAGCCTGATGGTGTGTGAAGTTAGTGAGCCAAATGGAGTTGTTCTCCCATAAGAACCACTCGGCTGATCCTTCTTCAATATGCCCTTCACCAACATGCAGTGTTTCCTTGATTGAATTAGCTCTCACACCAATATTTGTGTCTAGAGCCTTTGCATTGAGGGCTATCTGAAAACGGCTGTGGCGCTGAAGTTGCCTGTGAATGTGGAGTTGGTGGCATGTGAAAACCGCATGTGGAGCATTCGTTTGTGTGGGATGCTCTACCAGGTTCATTCCTAGATAATGCACTCAAAGGGCACTAAGCATAGAGTGTGAAAACTGAGTTTCCTTGAGAGCTGCTTGGAAGCCTGATGGTGTGTGAAGTTAGTGAGCCAAATGGAGTTGTTCTCCCACAAGAACCACTCGGCTGATCCTTCTTCAATATGCCATTCACCAACATGCAGTGTTTCCTTGATTTAATTAGCTCTCACACCAATATTTGCGTCTAGAGCCTTTGCATTGAGGGCTATCTGAAAACGGCTGTGGCGCTGAAGTTGCCTGAGAATGTGGAGTTGGTGGCATGTGAAACCCGCATGTGGAGCATTCGTTTGTGTGGGATGCTCTACCAGGTTCATTCCTAGATAATGCACTCAAAGGGCACTAAGCATAGAGTGTGAAAACTGAGTTTCCTTGAGAGCTGCTTGGAAGCCTGATGGTGTGTGAAGTTAGTGAGCCAAATGGAGTTGTTCTCCCACAAGAACCACTCGGCTGATCCTTCTTCAATATGCCCTTCACCAACATGCAGTGTTTCCTTGATTTAATTAGCTCTCACACCAATATTTGCGTCTAGAGCCTTTGCATTGAGGGCTATCTGAAAACGGCTGTGGCGCTGAAGTTGCCTGAGAATGTGGTGTTGGTGGCATGTGAAACCCGCATGTGGAGCATTCGTTTGTGTGGGATGCTCACCAAGCTTCATTTCAGTCCTAGGCACTCAAAGGGCACTAAGCATAGAGTGTGAAAACTGAGTTTCCTTGAGAGCTGCTTGGAAGCCTGATGGTGTGTGAAGTTAGTGAGCCAAATGGAGTTGTTCTCCCACAAGAACCACTCGGCTGATCCTTCTTCAATATGCCCTTCACCAACATGCAGTGTTTCCTTGATTGAATTAGCTCTCACACCAATATTTGCGTCTAGAGCCTTTGCATTGAGGGCTATCTGAAAACGGCTTTGGCGCTGAAGTTGCCTGAGAATGTGGAGTTGGTGGCATGTGAAACCCGCATGTGGAGCATTTGTTTGTGTGGGATGCTCTACCAGTTTCATTCCTAGATAATGCACTCAAAGGGCACTAAGCATAGAGTGTGAAAACTGAGTTTCCTTGAGAGCTGCTTGGAAGCCTGATGGTGTGTGAAGTTAGTGAGCCAAATGGAGTTGTTCTCCCACAAGAACCACTCGGCTGATCCTTCTTCAATATGCCCTTCACCAACATGCAGTGTTTCCTTGATTGAATTAGCTCTCACACCAATATTTGCGTCTAGAGCCTTTGCATTGAGGGCTATCTGAAAACGGCTGTGGCGCTGAAGTTGCCTGTCAATGTGGAGTTGGTGGCATGTGAAACCCGCATGTGGAGCATTCGTTTGTGTGGCATGCTCTACCAGGTTCATTCCTAGATAATGCACTCAAAGGGCACTAAGCATAGAGTGTGAAAACTGAGTTTCCTTGAGAGCTGCTTGGAAGCCTGATGGTGTGTGAAGTTAGTGAGCCAAATGGAGTTGTTCTCCCATAAGAACCACTCGGCTGATCCTTCTTCAATATGCCCTTCACCAACATGCAGTGTTTCCTTGATTGAATTAGCTCTCACACCAATATTTGTGTCTAGAGCCTTTGCATTGAGGGCTATCTGAAAACGGCTGTGGCGCTGAAGTTGCCTGTCAATGTGGAGTTGGTGGCATGTGAAACCCGCATGTGGAGCATTCGTTTGTGTGGGATGCTCTACCAGGTTCATTCCTAGATAATGCACTCAAAGGGCACTAAGCATAGAGTGTGAAAACTGAGTTTCCTTGAGAGCTGCTTGGAAGCCTGATGGTGTGTGAAGTTAGTGAGCCAAATGGAGTTGTTCTCCCACAAGAACCACTCGGCTGATCCTTCTTCAATATGCCATTCACCAACATGCAGTGTTTCCTTGATTGAATTAGCTCTCACACCAATATTTGCGTCTAGAGCCTTTGCATTGAGGGCTATCTGAAAACGGCTGTGGCGCTGAAGTTGCGTGAGAATGTGGAGTTGGTGGCATGTGAAACCCGCATGTGGAGCATTCGTTTGTGTGGCATGCTCTACCAGGTTCATTCCTAGATAATGCACTCAAAGGGCACTAAGCATAGAGTGTGAAAACTGAGTTTCCTTGAGAGCTGCTTGGAAGCCTGATGGTGTGTGAAGTTAGTGAGCCAAATGGAGTTGTTCTCCCACAAGAACCACTCGGCTGATCCTTCTTCAATATGCCCTTCACCAACATGCAGTGTTTCCTTGATTTAATTAGCTCTCACACCAATATTTGCGTCTAGAGCCTTTGCATTGAGGGCTATCTGAAAACGGCTGTGGCGCTGAAGTTGCCTGAGAATGTGGAGTTGGTGGCATGTGAAACCGGCATGTGGAGCATTCGTTTGTGTGGGATGCTCACCAAGCTTCATTTCAGTCCTAGGCACTCAAAGGGCACTAAGCATAGAGTGTGAAAACTGACTTTCCTTGAGAGCTGCTTGGAAGCCTGATGGCGTGTGAAGTTAGTGAGCCAAATGGAGTTGTTCTCCCACAAGAACCACTCGGCTGATCCTTCTTCAATATGCCCTTCACCAACATGCAGTGTTTCCTTGATTGAATTAGCTCTCACACCAATATTTGCGTCTAGAGCCTTTGCATTGAGGGCTATCTGAAAACGGCTTTGGCGCTGAAGTTGCCTGTGAATGTGGAGTTGGTGGCATGTGAAACCCGCATGTGGAGCATTTGTTTGTGTGGGATGCTCTACCAGGTTCATTCCTAGATAATGCACTCAAAGGGCACTAAGCATAGAGTGTGAAAACTGAGTTTCCTTGAGAGCTGCTTGGAAGCCTGATGGTGTGTGAAGTTAGTGAGCCAAATGGAGTTGTTCTCCCATAAGAACCACTCGGCTGATCCTTCTTCAATATGCCCTTCACCAACATGCAGTGTTTCCTTGATTGAATTAGCTCTCACACCAATATTTGCGTCTAGAGCCTTTGCATTGAGGGCTATCTGAAAACGGCTGTGGCGCTGAAGTTGCCTGTCAATGTGGAGTTGGTGGCATGTGAAACCCGCATGTGGAGCATTCGTTTGTGTGGCATGCTCTACCAGGTTCATTCCTAGATAATGCACTCAAAGGGCACTAAGCATAGAGTGTGAAAACTGAGTTTCCTTGAGAGCTGCTTGGAAGCCTGATGGTGTGTGAAGTTAGTGAGCCAAATGGAGTTGTTCTCCCACAAGAACCACTCGGCTGATCCTTCTTCAATATGCCCTTCACCAACATGCAGTGTTTCCTTGATTGAATTAGCTCTCACACCAATATTTGTGTCTAGAGCCTTTGCATTGAGGGCTATCTGAAAACGGCTGTGGCGCTGAAGTTGCCTGTGAATGTGGAGTTGGTGGCATGTGAAAACCGCATGTGGAGCATTCGTTTGTGTGGGATGCTCTACCAGGTTCATTCCTAGATAATGCACTCAAAGGGCACTAAGCATAGAGTGTGAAAACTGAGTTTCCTTGAGAGCTGCTTGGAAGCCTGATGGTGTGTGAAGTTAGTGAGCCAAATGGAGTTGTTCTCCCACAAGAACCACTCGGCTGATCCTTCTTCAATATGCCATTCACCAACATGCAGTGTTTCCTTGATTGAATTAGCTCTCACACCAATATTTGCGTCTAGAGCCTTTGCATTGAGGGCTATCAGAAAACGGCTGTGGCGCTGAAGTTGCCTGAGAATGTGGAGTTGGTGGCATGTGAAACCCGCATGTGGAGCATTCGTTTGTGTGGGATGCTCTACCAGGTTCATTCCTAGATAATGCACTCAAAGGGCACTAAGCATAGAGTGTGAAAACTGAGTTTCCTTGAGAGCTGCTTGGAAGCCTGATGGTGTGTGAAGTTAGTGAGCCAAATGGAGTTGTTCTCCCACAAGAACCACTCGGCTGATCCTTCTTCAATATGCCCTTCACCAACATGCAGTGTTTCCTTGATTGAATTAGCTCTCACACCAATATTTGCGTCTAGAGCCTTTGCATTGAGGGCTATCTGAAAACGGCTGTGGCGCTGAAGTTGCCTGAGAATGTGGAGTTGGTGGCATGTGAAACCGGCATGTGGAGCATTCGTTTGTGTGGGATGCTCACCAAGCTTCTTTTCAGTCCTAGGCACTCAAAGGGCACTAAGCATAGAGTGTGAAAACTGAGTTTCCTTGAGAGCTGCTTGGAAGCCTGATGGCGTGTGAAGTTAGTGAGCCAAATGGAGTTGTTCTCCCACAAGAACCACTCGGCTGATCCTTCTTCAATATGCCCTTCACCAACATGCAGTGTTTCCTTGATTGAATTAGCTCTCACACCAATATTTGCGTCTAGAGCCTTTGCATTGAGGGCTATCTGAAAACGGCTGTGGCGCTGAAGTTGCCTGTGAATGTGGAGTTGGTGGCATGTGAAACCCGCATGTGGAGCATTCGTTTGTGTGGGATGCTCGACCAGGTTCATTCCTAGATAATGCACTCAAAGGGTACTAAGCATAGAGTGTGAAAACTGAGTTTCCTTGAGAGCTGCTTGGAAGCCTGATGGTGTGTGAAGTTAGTGAGCCAAATGGAGTTGTTCTCCCACAAGAACCACTCGGCTGATCCTTCTTCAATATGCCCTTCACCAACATGCAGTGTTTCCTTGATTGAATTAGCTCTCACACCAATATTTGCGTCTAGAGCCTTTGCATTGAGGGCTATCTGAAAACGGCTGTGACGCTGAAGTTGCCTGAGAATGTGGAGTTGGTGGCATGTGAAACCCGCATGTGGAGCATTCGTTTGTGTGGCATGCTCTACCAGGTTCATTCCTAGATAATGCACTCAAAGGTTACTAAGCATAAAGTGTGAAAACTGAGTTTCCTTGGGAGCTGCTTGGAAGCCTGATGGTGTGTGAAGTTAGTGAGCCAAATGGAGTTGTTCTCCCACAAGAACCACTCGGCTGATCCTTCTTCAATATGCCCTTCACCAACATGCAGTGTTTCCTTGATTGAATTAGCTCTCACACCAATATTTGCGTCTAGAGCCTTTGCATTGAGGGCTATCTGAAAACGGCTGTGGCGCTGAAGTTGCCTGTGAATGTGGAGTTGGTGGCATGTGAAACCCGCATGTGGAGCATTCGTTTGTGTTTAATGCTCTACCAGGTTCATTCCTAGATAATGCACTCAAAGGGCACTAAGCATAGAGTGTGAAAACTGAGTTTCCTTGAGAGCTGTTTGGAAGCGTGATGGTGTGTGAAGTTAGTGAGCCAAATGGAGTTGTTCTCCCACAAGAACCACTCGGCTGATCGTTCTTCAATATGCCCTTCACCAACATGCAGTGTTTCCTTGATTGAATTAGCCCTGACACCAATATTTGTGTCTACAGCCTTTGCATTGAGGGCTATCTGAAAACGGCTGTGGCGCTGAAGTTGCCTGTGAATGTGGAGTTGGTGGCATGTGAAACCCGCATGTGGAGCATTCGTTTGTGTGGCATGCTCTACCAGGTTCATTCCTAGATAATGCACTCAAAGGGCACTAAGCATAGAGTGTGAAAACTGAGTTTCCTTGAGAGCTGCTTGGAAGCCTGATGGTGTGTGAAGTTAGTGAGCCAAATGGAGTTGTTCTCCCACAAGAACCACTCGGCTGATCCTTCTTCAATATGCCCTTCACCAACATGCAGTGTTTCCTTGATTGAATTAGCTCTCACACCAATATTTGCGTCTAGAGCCTTTGCATTGAGGGCTATCTGAAAACGGCTGTGGCGCTGAAGTTGCCTGAGAAGGTGGAGTTGATGGCATGTGAAACCCGCATGTGGAGCATTCGTTTTTGTGGGATGCTCTTCCAGGTTCATTCCTAGATAATGCACTCAAACGGCTCTAAGCATAGAGTGTGAAAACTGAGTTTCCTTGAGAGCTGCTTGGAAGCCTGATGGTGTGTGAAGTTAGTGAGCCAAATGGAGTTGTTCTCCCTCAAGAACCACTCGGCTGATCCTTCTTCAATATGCCCTTCACCAACATGCAGTGTTTCCTTGATTGAATTAGCTCTCACACCAATATTTGCGTCTAGAGCCTTTGCATTGAGGGCTATCTGAAAACGGCTGTGGCGCTGAAGTTGCCTGTGAATGTGGAGTTGGTGGCATGTGAAACCCGCATGTGGAGCATTCGTTTGTGTGGGATGCTCTACCAGCTTCATTTCAGTCCTAGGTACTCAAAGGGCACTAAGCATAGAGTGTGAAAACTGAGTTTCCTTGAGAGCTGCTTGGAAGCCTGATGGTGTGTGAAGTTAGTGAGCCAAATGGAGTTGTTCTCCCATAAGAACCACTCGGCTGATCCTTCTTCAATATGCCCTTCACCAACATGCAGTGTTTCCTTGATTGAATTAGCTCTCACACCAATATTTGCGTCTAGAGCCTTTGCATTGAGGGCTATCTGAAAACGGCTGTGGCGCTGAAGTTGCCTGTGAATGTGGAGTTGGTGGCATGTGAAACCCGCATGTGGAGCATTCGTTTGTGTTTAATGCTCTACCAGGTTCATTCCTAGATAATGCACTCAAAGGGCACTAAGCATAAAGTGTGAAAACTGAGTTTCCTTGAGAGCTGTTTGGAAGCGTGATGGTGTGTGAAGTTAGTGAGCCAAATGGAGTTGTTCTCCCACAAGAACCACTCGGCTGATCGTTCTTCAATATGCCCTTCACCAACATGCAGTGTTTCCTTGATTGAATTAGCCCTGACACCAATATTTGTGTCTAGAGCCTTTGCATTGAGGGCTATCTGAAAACGGCTGTGGCGCTGAAGTTGCCTGTGAATGTGGAGTTGGTGGCATGTGAAACCCGCATGTGGAGCATTCGTTTGTGTGGGATGCTCTACCAGGTTCATTCCTAGATAATGCACTCAAAGGGCACTAAGCATAGAGTGTGAAAACTGAGTTTCCTTGAGAGCTGCTTGGAAGCCTGATGGTGTGTGAAGTTAGTGAGCCAAATGGAGTTGTTCTCCCACAAGAACCACTCGGCTGATCCTTCTTCAATATGCCCTTCACCAACATGCAGTGTTTCCTTGATTGAATTAGCTCTCACACCAATATTTGCGTCTAGAGCCTTTGCATTGAGGGCTATCTGAAAACGGCTGTGGCGCTGAAGTTGCCTGAGAATGTGGAGTTGGTGGCATGTGAAACCGGCATGTGGAGCATTCGTTTGTGTGGGATGCTCACCAAGCTTCATTTCAGTCCTAGGCACTCAAAGGGCACTAAGCATAGAGTGTGAAAACTGAGTTTCCTTGAGAGCTGCTTGGAAGCCTGATGGCGTGTGAAGTTAGTGAGCCAAATGGAGTTGTTCTCCCACAAGAACCACTCGGCTGATCCTTCTTCAATATGCCCTTCACCAACATGCAGTGTTTCCTTGATTGAATTAGCTCTCACACCAATATTTGCGTCTAGAGCCTTTGCATTGAGGGCTATCTGAAAACGGCTGTGGCGCTGAAGTTGCCTGTGAATGTGGAGTTGGTGGCATGTGAAACCCGCATGTGGAGCATTCGTTTGTGTGGGATGCTCGACCAGGTTCATTCCTAGATAATGCACTCAAAGGGCACTAAGCATAGAGTGTGAAAACTGAGTTTCCTTGAGAGCTGCTTGGAAGCCTGATGGTGTGTGAAGTTAGTGAGCCAAATGGAGTTGTTCTCCCACAAGAACCACTCGGCTGATCCTTCTTCAATATGCCCTTCACCAACATGCAGTGTTTCCTTGATTGAATTAGCTCTCACACCAATATTTGCGTCTAGAGCCTTTGCATTGAGGGCTATCTGAAAACGGCTGTGGCGCTGAAGTTGCCTGAGAATGTGGAGTTGGTGGCATGTGAAACCCGCATGTGGAGCATTCGTTTGTGTGGCATGCTCTACCAGGTTCATTCCTAGATAATGCACTCAAAGGTTACTAAGCATAAAGTGTGAAAACTGAGTTTCCTTGAGAGCTGCTTGGAAGCCTGATGGTGTGTGAAGTTAGTGAGCCAAATGGAGTTGTTCTCCCACAAGAACCACTCGGCTGATCCTTCTTCAATATGCCCTTCACCAACATGCAGTGTTTCCTTGATTGAATTAGCTCTCACACCAATATTTGCGTCTAGATCCTTTGCATTGAGGGCTATCTGAAAACGGCTGTGGCGCTGAAGTTGCCTGTGAATGTGGAGTTGGTGGCATGTGAAACCCGCATGTGGAGCATTCGTTTGTGTTTAATGCTCTACCAGGTTCATTCCTAGATAATGCACTCAAAGGGCACTAAGCATAGAGTGTGAAAACTGAGTTTCCTTGAGAGCTGTTTGGAAGCGTGATGGTGTGTGAAGTTAGTGAGCCAAATGGAGTTGTTCTCCCACAAGAACCACTCGGCTGATCGTTCTTCAATATGCCCTTTACCAACATGCAGTGTTTCCTTGATTGAATTAGCCCTGACACCAATATTTGTGTCTACAGCCTTTGCATTGAGGGCTATCTGAAAACGGCTGTGGCGCTGAAGTTGCCTGTGAATGTGGAGTTGGTGGCATGTGAAACCCGCATGTGGAGCATTCGTTTGTGTGGCATGCTCTACCAGGTTCATTCCTAGATAATGCACTCAAAGGGCACTAAGCATAGAGTGTGAAAACTGAGTTTCCTTGAGAGCTGCTTGGAAGCCTGATGGTGTGTGAAGTTAGTGAGCCAAATGGAGTTGTTCTCCCACAAGAACCACTCGGCTGATCCTTCTTCAATATGCCCTTCACCAACATGCAGTGTTTCCTTGATTGAATTAGCTCTCACACCAATATTTGCGTCTAGAGCCTTTGCATTGAGGGCTATCTGAAAACGGCTGTGGCGCTGAAGTTGCCTGAGAAGGTGGAGTTGATGGCATGTGAAACCCGCATGTGGAGCATTCGTTTTTGTGGGATGCTCTTCCAGGTTCATTCCTAGATAATGCACTCAAACGGCTCTAAGCATAGAGTGTGAAAACTGAGTTTCCTTGAGAGCTGCTTGGAAGCCTGATGGTGTGTGAAGTTAGTGAGCCAAATGGAGTTGTTCTCCCTCAAGAACCACTCGGCTGATCCTTCTTCAATATGCCCTTCACCAACATGCAGTGTTTCCTTGATTGAATTAGCTCTCACACCAATATTTGCGTCTAGAGCCTTTGCATTGAGGGCTATCTGAAAACGGCTGTGGCGCTGAAGTTGCCTGAGAATGTGGAGTTGGTGGCATGTGAAACCCGCATGTGGAGCATTCGTTTGTGTGGGATGCTCTACCAGCTTCATTTCAGTCCTAGGTACTCAAAGGGCACTAAGCATAGAGTGTGAAAACTGAGTTTCCTTGAGAGCTGCTTGGAAGCCTGATGGTGTGTGAAGTTAGTGAGCCAAATGGAGTTGTTCTCCCACAAGAACCACTCGGCTGATCCTTCTTCAATATGCCCTTCACCAACATGCAGTGTTTCCTTGATTGAATTAGCTCTCACACCAATATTTGCGTCTAGAGCCTTTGCATTGAGGGCTATCTGAAAACGGCTGTGGCGCTGAAGTTGCCTGTGAATGTGGAGTTGGTGGCATGTGAAACCCGCATGTGGAGCATTCGTTTGTGTGGGATGCTCTACCAGGTTCATTCCTAGATAATGCACTCAAAGGGCACTAAGCATAGAGTGTGAAAACTGAGTTTCCTTGAGAGCTGCTTAGAAGCCTGATGGTGTGTGAAGTTAGTGAGCCAAATGGAGTTGTTCTCCCACAAGAACCACTCGGCTGATCCTTCTTCAATATGCCCTTCACCAACATGCAGTGTTTCCTTGATTGAATTAGCTCTCACACCAATATTTGCGTCTAGAGCCTTTGCATTGAGGGCTATCTGAAAACGGCTGTGGCGCTGAAGTTGCCTGAGAATGTGGAGTTGGTGGCATGTGAAACCCGCATGTGGAGCATTCGTTTGTGTGCGATGCTCTACCAGGTTCATTCCTAGATAATGCACTCAAAGGGCACTAAGCATAGAGTGTGAAAACTGAGTTTCCTTGAGAGCTGCTTGGAAGCCTGATGGTGTGTGAAGTTAGTGAGCCAAATGGAGTTGTTCTCCCACAAGAACCACTCGGCTGATCCTTCTTCAATATGCCCTTCACCAACATGCAGTGTTTCCTTGATTGAATTAGCTCTCACACCAATATTTGCGTCTAGAGCCTTTGCATTGAGGGCTATCTGAAAACGGCTGTGGCGCTGAAGTTGCCTGTGAATGTGGAGTTGGTGGCATGTGAAACCCGCATGTGGAGCATTCGTTTGTGTGGGATGCTCTACCAGCTTCATTTCAGTCCTAGGTACTCAAAGGGCACTAAGCATAGAGTGTGAAAACTGAGTTTCCTTGAGAGCTGCTTGGAAGCCTGATGGTGTGTGAAGTTAGTGAGCCAAATGGAGTTGTTCTCCCACAAGAACCACTCGGCTGATCCTTCTTCAATATGCCCTTCACCAACATGCAGTGTTTCCTTGATTGAATTAGCTCTCACACCAATATTTGCGTCTAGAGCCTTTGCATTGAGGGCTATCTGAAAACGGCTGTGGCGCTGAAGTTGCCTGAGAATGTGGAGTTGGTGGCATGTGAAACCCGCATGTGGAGCATTCGTTTGTGTGCGATGCTCTACCAGGTTCATTCCTAGATAATGCACTCAAAGGGCACTAAGCATAGAGTGTGAAAACTGAGTTTCCTTGAGAGCTGCTTGGAAGCCTGATGGTGTGTGAAGTTAGTGAGCCAAATGGAGTTGTTCTCCCACAAGAACCACTCGGCTGATCCTTCTTCAATATGCCCTTCACCAACATGCAGTGTTTCCTTGATTGAATTAGCTCTCACACACCAATATTTGCGTCTAGAGCCTTTGCATTGA